>NW_008663005.1:183233-206652 GCF_000695815.1 Acanthisitta chloris
GGTGCAAAGCAGACACACCTCTGTCCTGGTCATGCAGGGACAGTGGAGCAATACTGCACAGAACAGGGAAGAAAGGAAATGTGCAGCAGAAAAGGGATTGCAGTGGGAAGGACAGAGGCTTATTCCACTGAGCCTAAAGGACATAGATACAGATTCTACAGGAAGCCAAACTTCAAAGTTCTGCTGTTTACAAGCCAAAGGTGACACATTCCATGTTATCCAACACATTTTCTGCTGGGCCTTTGACTCCTGCCATGCCCTCCCTCCTGTTTTCATGACATACATGCACACACTTCACTCACTCTGCCTCTTGCTCAATGATCTGATTCTTCGTCATTCATCAGATCCATTAGAACAACACAGTGGTGCAAGACTTTGGCTATCAGTACAACAGGCTTAAAAATGGGAGAAGCACAACCTGGTTACCTCTTGCCAAGTGCTTACAGCTCTTCCAGAACAGCCTCTTGATAGGACACTGCTTCCCAGGCTGCCACAGTCCTCTTCATCCCCCGAGCAAGACCATCCAGTGCTACAGTGTCTGGCTACTCAGTACTTCCTAATTTTAAGATGTTTTATTCTAACAGCATTTATCTGAACTGATACACCAGTAGAAACAGACAAACACAACAGCAAGAAAGTCTGAGTCTTCTTGAGGCTCATTTTTCAAGACAGTAAGTGGTAACTAATTATTAAATATTCTGTTGCACTTTATTTGGTATACAAATGTTTAAAAATCCTTAAGCTTTTCTGAAGAAATACTGCACAAAGATAGCCATTTGCAGTCATGATTATGGATTTTGCTTCATTTTAGGAGAGCTTTCTGACACATGTAAAATAGAGTGTCTGACCACTTTCAATCAGATACCTCACTGGCACTCAACAGAACTACAAATTTGGACAAGATCTGGATTAGATAATTACATGCAAAATCCTCAAAGGTTTAAAAGGATAAAACCATCATTAGTTTTAGGCTTAAAACAAGACTGAGTGTTTACAGCTTCTGCATTTTGCTTCACGAGTGGCTTTATCAGATTCAGAAGAACTGATCGTGGCATTTAGAATTTGTACAGCAGCCTGAGATAACTGCATGAAAAATTTATCACCGTGCTAAAGGGTAATGGCACCAGGAAATGCTTTGAAGAAAAATATTGAGTGGTACTTCTGATGTTGATCCTCTTAGTGTTGCTAAATTTGCCAGCAGAAGAGCAAGACATTTACCTTGAAATATCATCTGTGTTCACTGTTACTCTTTTTGTGTGGCAAGCCCCAAAAGCAAGTGCCAGGCAGAAGGACTCAGCCAGCAGCAATGTGCCAGCTTGCTGATGAATGTCACCACGAGCTCTTAATAGCTGGCTATCTGCCTGCCTGGCCCATTTACAGCTTCTCAGGCTTATGAATGAAAAGACACCAAGGATAATACTCAAGGTTTGTACACACGAGCACTGAGGAACACACAGACAGTTCCCAGGAGTCTGAGTGACAAAATGTGTTGCCAGTTTAACTCATACCAAAGCCACTGCATGTGCCTTTGAGAACTAGACAGCAGCAGAGTTCTGGTCATTGCTGGCTTATATATTGGAAAATTTTAAAAAAATTAGTATTTCTGTACTCATATATACAAAAAACCTTAGTTTACCAAAGGAAAAATAATGGTCAGGTAGAATAAAAACCATGTACCAATCAGACCTAAAGACAATGCTAATGCTACAAAGGATGCAAGTACAAGGAGAGGAAGCTTATATCTAACAGAGGGTGAAGCTTACTGCCTAATTTCTCCTCTTATTGTTGTGTTGCTGTCATGGAATGACTTAGGGAAGTACAACTTGGTCTCTATAACCAATTCAGGTAGGATTTGTTTCTTTCAGATACTGAAGGTGATCTTGGAAGATGGAACTGTTAGTCCCAAGACTGAAGAAAAATGTGACTGTGAGTAACAGCATTTAGTTCAGGAAAGCCAGAAGTGACTTGCTAACCACACAAGCCTGGAGGAGCTTCACCACACATGTCAGCATACATCAGGACACAGATGGTTTTTTAAGTGGGATGACACACCCTGAACAAGAAAACCTGCATCTTTATGAGTACTCATCAGGGCATTTCAGAAACACTCAGCAGCTTGAGATTAAGTTCTAGCTCAACCGTCATGGGAGAATGAAGCTCCTTGAGAAACTGTTCCTGACTGCACTTTGTAGTCCAGTTTTTCAGACCTCTTTCCAACTTGCCACAGTTGCCTCCAACCTTTCCCTAAGGTTCCCAGCTCTTTCAGCTGACAACCCACCAACCATGGATTCCCTGTGGTCCGTCAGCCTCTTCAGCCTTAGAGCCTTCACTGACTGATCTACTGAGCAGATGCCCAACAACGTCTGCAAGTTGTAACTTTCTGGAGAGACTAAAACAAATGGATCTTGCTTCTACCTATATTTCCAAAGAATTTCAAAGGTAGCACTTTCCTTCCTCTTAAGCCTTGCTAAAAAATTGCAAAGAAAAGATTAACTATTCCACAATAATCTTTTCTGTTCTAATATAACTGGTGATATCCAACGCCTTCTTAAACTTCATCTTTTGTCCTTTTAGCTTCCTCAAGACAGAATCACAGATTATTCAGAGTTGGAAGAGATTCTTGAGGATCATCTAGTCCAACTCTTGGCTCTGCACAGGACATCAAGACGATCATACCCAGCCCAGAAGGCACATGCACATCAAGTCATATACAGGTTCTTTGAACTACAGATGTTCCATGGCACTATCTGACATCCCAGATATTTGAGAAAACTGAACAGGGAGTGACATGACCATTTTAATCCAGGAAATTCATCCTGCTGCTGAAAGAGCTCCTCCTTGTTCCTTCCCACCATGCTCCACTCTATTGCTTGGCTCCTCATCAGCATTCACATGGGATATCAAAATAGGAAACATTTCCAGGTGAGAGCTAACTTGTCTATCCCCTTCCACCCCCTCCCACCAAACCATTCACCTAAAGTGACTCACATACAGCTGCGACACTGGAGCCCCAGCCCAAGGCAGGGAGCAGGATGAGGCTGGAGAAGGGCAAAATAGCTTTTGGAACTGATGTGGATCTGGCTTGGACTGCAGTGAGCATGGAAGTGGTGCACCAAAACCTGTTTCTACTCCACCTACACCACACTGGGACAGGATCTTCTAAGATACATTGTAAGAAATGGATGTAACACATCACACAATGCCATCTCTGTCCAATGTGCCTCAATTCTTCAGTACTCCTAGTTCAGGGCCAGATTTTGCAGGTGTTGGAGGGGCCAATTAAGCCACAGCAAATGGATATTGAAGCACATCAGTAATGGAAAAACGGTTTCAGGCTTTTACATGAATCACTAGTTCCGAACAGTAAAATTTCAATGATTCCACTTTTTACTCCATAACAACATTGTAAATATTGCTAAAATCCACATATGTTACTGCAAGCTGAATAATCTTAAAAGCAAAGTTAATAACTTTCTTGCAGAAAAAGGCATAATTTTCTTGTAGTCTGAGAATTATGACTGCTCAGGAAAAAAAACCCTGATACTGCCACTAATTTTTCAGATAGTTTCAAATTAGAGATTAAGAAAATCTCAAATCCGAGCTCACCCAAATTTCAGCAACGTAGGATGAAAGTGAATTTCATCAGACCCAGCACCTCTTGCACACCCTGCTAAGAAACAGAACAATTCCAATCTGATGACCACACTGTGCTGATATAAGCTTACATACACTAATTAAGCCACCACTTACATCATCAATGTATGAGCAAAGTTCTAGTTCCTGACTCCTTGCTTTGTTTCATCTTGAAAGTAAAACTTAATAAGAAAGCAGCATAATTGCTTTATCAATTACTTAAAGTAAATGCACATATTTTATTTGGTTTTTCCTCCAGATTTATGCAAGGCTTTCTCTCAAATTACTAAAAACTTAATACATACATTGAGTAACAGAACAACTCAAGCTTAACACTGGTGCTGCGTTTACCACATCACCTCCCACATTTTGGAGGTTAAAGGTTTCTATTAAAGAGGCCATTGAGGCACTGGAGCGAGTCCAGCCAAGGGCAACAAGGGCAGCAAAGGGCTAGAGCACATGGGCAAGGGCTGAGGGAGTTGGGCTTGCTCAGCCTGGAGAAGAGGCTCAGGGGTGACCTCCTGGCTCTCTGCACCTCCTGCCAGGGCTGGAGAGAGGTGTGGGATGTGTGTCCTGCCAGGGCTGCAGGGAGAGGATAGAGGGAATGGCCTTGAGCTGAGCCAGGGCAGAGTCAGATTGGATGTGAGGAGAAATGTTTTCCCTGTCAGGGTGTTGAGGCACTGAGATATTGCCCAGGGAGGTGGTGGAGTCATCACCCCCAGAGGTGTTTAAGAGGTGTCTGGATCTGGCACTGGAGGATATGGTTTAGGGTTAATGGTTGGACTGGATGATCTTAGAGGTCTCCTCCAACCCTGATGATCCTACGATTCTATAAAAATCACCTTTTTCCAAATACTTCAGTTCCTAACCAGACCAACACCATGAACTAGGAAACATAAGACGGAGAGGATGAGGCATTAGATCAACTTACAGTGCTACAGAACTGCACCTGATTTCTTTTGATGGCTCAAGGCTGCAACACTACATATATAAACACCCAGAGCTGTTTTTCAATTTCAAGAGTTCAGGTAGCAACAGCTACTTTAAGTACAGGTGTGGCACATCTTTCTCCTCACTCCACTTCCTCCTAAATGGCAGTGAGCAGGAGGACATTTTCTCAGACGTTACTCACCCTGTTTCAGAACTTGCCTGGAGCTTGAGATCTAATTAAAAGGTCACTGAAAGTCAGATTTTTGCTGCAGGAAAAGGCCACGAAGACATGCGACGAGCAATTATGCTAACCATGCACAAGAATATTTGGAGTAGCTCAAGTTACTCAGAAGCTAAGGGAGATTGTCTTTAAATCTGCACAGGATACTAACAAGTCCCATGCTAAGATTTGCTACACGTTACAGTGGATAGCTCAGACTGGCTTTGTTATTACTACAAATCCTCTCACTTCTTCAGTTCCCTCTCTAGGCCAAGAAATCTACAAGCCATTCTGTCTTGCTCTACTCCTGCCAATGCCACTGGCTGGGAGCAAGGAAGAGGAAGACCATTTACAGCAGCATTATTTTCAGTAACTCCAAGTGCTGAAGGTCACTACGAACAATACACAGGGCAGGCAGGGCAGTAGGAGCATGAGCAGCCTCCTGTAAGAGAAAAATCTCTGGGTTTTGGCATAGAGAATGCAAGTCCATCTCCAGAGGGCAGGATGCTTCCTGAAACTTACTTGCTCAGACAGGTTGTTAGAGAGGAGAAAGGGAAGAGAAAGAGAATCACAAAATCACAGAATAGAGTTGGAAGGGACTCTTGAGGATCATCCAGCCCAACCCCTGCCCTGCACAGACATCCCTGACAATCACACCCTGTGCCTGAGAGCATTGGCCAAACACCTCTGGAGCTCTGTCAGCCTTGGGGCTGTGACACTGCCCTGGGGAGCTGTTCAGTGCCCAAACACCTCTGGGGGAAGAAGAACCAGTTGCTAATCTCCAGCCTAACCCTCCCCTGACACAACTTCAGCCCATTCCCTGAGTCCTGTCCCTGGTCCCAGAGAGAAGAGGTCAGAGCTGTCCCTGCACTTCCTTCCCTGAGGAAGTTGTAAACAGCATCAACTAATTATTCTTAAGTTTCACACTGACCAAGATCATAATGCCTGCTATTAAATAAGAAAATAATCCACCCAAACCTTGCTTGGAAGCAGGGTCAGGTTTTCAATGCACATGGAATAGCCCTGAAAGAAGACATTTTGGATAATGATAATTTAGGATATTAGACACATGACAGTTTATACATGTTCAAATTCTTAAACCATGCTTTAAGTCAAAAAGTTGTCCTTAGGGAAGTCAAATCTTGGACCAGTTAAGAGTGAATTTTTAAAATCTAACTGATTTAGAGCATGACTAAAGCGCTCTAACACCACATGTATATGCAAAGCATACAGAACAAGACTTTAAAAATAGAATACCATGCCTTTTCCTAGAGACATTTCCAAGTCTCCAAGGATTATAAATTCAGCTTTCTCTTTCTCCCCCTCATTCTGCATTTTTATCATGCTTCCCTATCCAAATTTTTTGCTAATTTATGTACAGTACAGTGAATAAGCTCTTTCCCCTTATCTCAATATTTTGTGTATCAAAGAACAGTTTTGCTTTTGGTTTTGTTTGATATTTATAGCCCATCTTTTCCTAACATCTTTGCTGGGATATCTGTCAGATATCCTGAAATCCAGTTTCTGGATTGTGATTTTAGAAAAGCTCTCAGCAGACTGCCAGCCCACATGACACACTGTCTAATGGACATGCTTCCAGCCATTCCCAACCCTCTTGAGGACTTCTGGAAGCTTTTATCCTCTACACTCCCATTCCAATCCAGAACATACCTCCTGTTACTGCACAGCCCCAGCATGATCAGCAGCAGTCCAAGATCCCTGGATTCTAGCTTCTCCCTCTTTCTTGCATACTCTTAAAGCCAGTAGGAAACAAAAAATCTGTTCCTTGCCCTTAGCTGATACCAAAACTGCTGTCATTAAAATATGACAAGTATTTCAATCACTACATTCACAGCTGTAAACACCACATGTCTCACCCTCATGTCTTGCTCCTCAGCTTTTCAATGGAGGGATATTAAGTGAGGATCATTCCGACAAGGTTTTACATCAGATGCAGTATCTGATAGAATATTCTACTTTTAAGCTTGTTTTAAACCCAACTTTTCAGTTTTGTACACTTCTATTTACTTAAATTTAAGCTTATCCACATGCCATCTCTGTTTAATAATCCATAATCCTTTTGCCCTAAGATTTATTTCCACATATTCAAGCAGACAGTTCCTTTTAATTCCTCATTTACAGCCCATCTAGACAGGTGTGTTGATTTCAAAACAGAAAATCTAGTACTAGGACATTCAGAACAAGCTTGTAGTAGGCTGGCAATCTCAAACCTTGATCTATACCTTAGGCTCCATTCTGTTGGCTTCCAACCTTTTCCTTTACTCATACTTGGAAATAACAACCAAACACTTGGAAGCTGCAGTGCAACACCAGGGTGAGCACCTGCATGCCAGTACAGATGCAGCTGGAAAACCCGACTGGCATGGATCTGCTTTTACAACTTTCCATTTCCAGAGTAGGAACCAGTGAAGATGCATTCACTTCCTTCCAGAAATCTTCTGACATGGCCTCTGAGAAGACCACAAGCAGACAAACAAGGATTTTCAGTCAATCTTCAAAAGGCTTTAACCCGCTGCAATGTTACTGCAAACTTCTCATAGAATCATAGAACCATCAAGGTTGGAGGAGACCTGTAAGATCATCGAGTCCAACCATTAACCTGTCACTGCTGGAACCCCTAAACCAGATCCTTCAGTGCCACATCCAGACACCTCTTCAACACTTCCAGGGATGGTGACCCCACCACCTCCGTGGGCAATATCCCAGGGCCTGAACATCCTGACAGGGAACACATTTCTCCTCACATCCAATCTGACTCTGCTCTGTCTCAGCTTATGGCTGCTCCATATAGACACTGAGTCAGTATTTACAGAGAGAAAAACCAAATGGTTGCTTTCTACTTTCTTACACACCATTTTAGCTATACCCCATTCCCTTCTCTTTTTCCACACAGAATTTAGTATTTTCCTTTGCTAATTTATCTCCGGTGTCATCTAAGTAAACCTTGGCTACTTTGCCCATTCCGTGATTGCTTTAGCTCTTAAGTAATATTTTCCACTTGCATCCACTCACTTTAAAAACATATTTGGTCCCAAACCACAATCGTATAAAAATTGTCAAACTTTTCATTCTTGGTACTGCAAAAATGCTCGTAGATACTGTAGACAAGCTAGTTTAATTTCTGATGCTAGTCTTGTGGAGTGGAAGCTATGTAAGTCCTTTCTTCCATAAACTTCTTTGGGATTCTCTAATGGAAAAGCCTGGAAGCATCTTTAATTTTTTTCCTTTACGTTAAAATCTCTTAAGATACTCAATATATATACAGTCAGAAGCTGAGCCAGGGCAGTGTCAAATTGGATGTCAGGAAAAAAGTTTTCCCTGTTGTGGTGTTGAGGCCCTGGGATATTGCCCAGGGAGGTGGTGGAGTCACCATCCCTGGGGGTGTTGAAGAGGCATCTGGATCTGGCACTGGAGGATCTGGTTTAGGGTTTATTTCTTAGGTTTTAATTTCTTGAAGCTTAACTCTTGTTTCCTATACAATTTGATTTTTAAAACCAAGTCTATAGCAGCATCATTTAAAAAAATCGAAAATCTAGGCCCATAAAACCTTTTAAAAGAAGTATCAGGAACAGTCATGTGTCAAACTAGTCCACTCTATTATCTGCACAAGCAGCAAGTGTCACTTTGCCACTATTTTTATTGCTGTGCTCAGATTGCACCAGTAGTTAGTCTTACACAGGAACAAAAATGCACCTAATTATTTTCAGCAATTTTACAATAGCAGAATAGTTTGTGCAGTTGCTGGCAAAAGTTCACCCCTGCCTGACAGTTCAGCTGTGTTTTAAAGGCAGGAGAGAAGGCAGGAGCACCTACAAGTGTATTACATGAAATCCAAATTTAAGGAATTACTCTTTTCTGAAGAGCCACTCTATAAGAAATGCATTTTCAAAGAACCAAGAAATCAATTAGGAGTCTCATCTTTCTTATGTGAACATATTTGAACAGATAAAACCCTCAAAAGTTGAGCCAGAACCTTTGTGAACAATTTTTCTTCAAGTACCACCAGTCCCATCTCTCCTTCAAAATCTTTCTGAACAGACATTTTAGTAAATAACCTCAACTTAAAGTTTTCCTGAAAGTATCACAGAATCATTAGAGTTGCAAGGGACCCTTGAGGATCATCTGGTCCAACTCCTGGCCCTGCACAGGACATCCCTGAGGATCACACCATGTCCCTGAGAGCATTGGCCAAATATCTCTTGAGCTTGGTGCAGCAACTTCTGGAAGCACCAGGCAAAGACATCAGATCTGATCAATATTTGTAGTATACTGATCAATATTTAGGACTTTGAGTGATGCTTCTCCCCACTCCTTTCCAATTCATGTACCTGCTTATTTTTCTATTCCAACCCTGTAATTTCTAAATCAAATGCTATGACTCCTCAACAATCTATTTCTGGATGAGTGTTAAAAGATTACAAGCAGACAGTGTTGATATCCTCTTCCAGGAATTGTTATGCACAGCTAAATTTATTTCCTTGCCAATTAATTTTTTTACCTTATTTTTTTAAACACGAAAGTGATAACTAGCAGTCTCCACCCAAGTCCCTCAGAAATGGACAGGACAGGTTCTTTAAGTGTTATATGGGACATGAGGGGGAAGGGAGAGATGAGGCCAAGGAGATTGGAGTAAGAAGTAGGTCTTGCCCATGCTTTCCTCTTGCAGAAAGATAATCCATTATCTTTCACCAGCTGTCACGCAGTTCAGAGCTCCCCACAGAGCTCTGAAGGTAAATTACTGGAGCACATTTTCCACTATAGTCTCTGTTGTATTTATTCTACAGCTATCAAGCACATACTTGAAGAAAGAGCTATCATTACCAACGTGCACATATTACAGGCACTGCCACAAAAGGTCATTGCTGCAATGTGTACACAAGTGTGCTGCTGGTTTAAAGGCATCACTGCAAAAGCACCTTCTCTAAATACAAATGGGAAATGAGAAGTAAAGAGTCTGAACAACTAAATGAAAGAGGAAAATAAGGACGTGAGAGGAGGGGAATGATATTTCTCAGTAGTTTCAGGCAGCAAGACTCAGTCCAAAAAAAGAAGTTATTGCCATTACTTGACTATCTGCTTTGTCTCTCCAGGTCCCTCCCACAAGGGAAGTAATACACTGCAAGTAGAACACGGTGTGAACAACTCCACATGTCAATGGCACACACAGCTGAGGGCTCACAACTACTGCACCTGAAACAGCTACACAACACTTTTGGAACAAAGTGTCTGCCGAAAAATTAACCCACATTATAAACCCTTATAGACACAGTCCTTGCACCAGAAGGGCAATGGACCATTACACTACATAGTACCATCACTGAATGCCTTCACAACATAGATGACAGTGCATGTTCTCTGAGAGGGATGGGCAACAGAGTTCCAGGCATTTAGCAATATAACAATTTGGAAGAATCTTCTTATGTTCCAAGGAGTTTGTTGCAAGCAACATACTCAAAGAATCAGATATAAATTCATTGTATTCGACAGTCAAGAGTCACTTTAGATACTCTACTAATAAGTACAACACACCAGTAACAAAGGATTCAGTTCTCAAGGGAGGAATAACCCCGAGCACCAGTACAGGTTGGCACCTGGCTGCTGGAGAGCAGCTCTGCACAGAAGGGCCTGAGGGTCCTAGTGGCCAACAGGCTGTCCATGGGTCACAGTGTGTCCTTGTGGCTGAGAAGGCCAATGGAATCCTGGGATGCATTAGGAAGAGCATTGCCAGCAGGTCAGGGAGGTGATCCTGCCTCTCTGCTCAGCCCTGGTGAGGCCACACCTGAGTGTTGTGTCCAGTTCTGGGCTCCTCAGGGCCAGAGGGACATGGAGCTCCTGGAGCAGGTCCAGGGCAGGGCAAGGAAGATGCTGAAGGGACTGGAGCACCTCAGGGATGAGCAAAGGCTGAGGGAGTTGGGGCTGTTCAGCCTCGAGAAGAGACAACTGAGAGGGACCTCATGAATGGATTCAAGGCCATGAATGGGAAGTGCCAAGAGGATGATCAGACTCTGCTCAGTGGGGGAAAACAATCCAAACAAGAGGGAACAGCAAACACTGATGCCCAGGAAGTTCCACCTGAATATGAGGAAGAAATTCTTTCCTGTTCAGTCACTGAGCACTGAACACATTGCCCAGAGAGATCATGGATTCTCCCTCACTGAAGGCATCTAAGAACCACCTGACACAATCCTGAGCCATGTGCTCTGGGCTGGCCCTGCCTGAGCAGGGAGGTGGGACCAGATGCCCCACTGTGCTGCCTTCCAACCTAACCCATTCTGTGATTTGTACAGTTATCCTCATCACTGACAGCACTTCCTGTGCTATTTCCCATATATCAGTATGATTTAGAAATACTGGATTTTTTGTGGGGTTTGGTTACCTAAGTGCATTATCACCAATAAAGAATATCAGCACTAAAACCATGTTGCAAGTCCAACTTCATGTAAGTCATCAGGAGCTCTTACTCTACAGAGCAAACAAAAAGCCACCTAGTTATCTCCCACTAGATCTTTACAACTCTGAGGAAGATTTGTTTCACCCTGTTGTTAGACTCCCTACAATGTCAGCCATAAGGATATTAGGAGCCCTACCAGGTAGAGATCCTGTTGTGATATGGGAACATATCTAGCAGAACAGTTAAACCTGTATTTTCATAGAGGATGATTCAGGCTCACAGTCATGCAGGGATTGCAGGCTCTTCTGACAGCTCCATGCAACAATGCTTTAAAATACTTCAACTGCTATCAAGGCTAACAACTAGACATAAGGAAACCACACTTGAGAAAAAGCACTAGACATAAAACATAGGTTCAAAGTTCTTAAAACCTGTTCTGGCAATTCTCTGCCAGGAGCAAGGAAACTGCTGCTCTCTTTAAATACAAGGCAGAACAGCATGAACAAAAATTAGTTTCCCTTCATTTACAAGCCTAAAATTTAGTTAGAAGCTTGTCAATACTTATGTTCAGACTGGTAAAATGCCAACCAATCAAGGTAACCACCTGAGACTACCGAAGAATTAATAGTACATTTACACAAGTTCTGTGAACTACTTTATCTACAACAACAAGAAGATTCTATTTCACATATTTCTTTTCATTCTGAGAAGCATGAAAAACAACTGTTAAATGTTAAATACATTTGCAAAGATGAGGAAAAAAATACAACAATGAACCACAGATTAATTTTTGGTTGGAAGGGACTTCTGGAGATCAGAGTCCAACCTCAGATAACATCAAAGTTCAATTAGGTCACTCAAGGTCTTGTCCAGCTGGGATTTGTCCCCTGGGATGGAAAGCCCATCACCTTTCCAGGTGACTCTTCCAGTGCCAGATCACTCTCAGGAGGAGGGACTTTTTCCCCTTGCCGTCACCTCTGTCTGCTGTATCTCCTTGGCAGTGCACCCAGAAAGTTCTGCCTCTGTGCTCTCCCTAACCACACACCTGGCAGTTGAGGATCATTGCCAGCTTCCCCTTCTCCAGGCTGACCAGACCCAGGGATCTCAGGCTCTTCCTGCACATTACGTGCTTCAGGCCTCCAACCACATCAGTGCTTTACTGCCAGACTCACTTCAGTTTCCCTGTGGATTTTCTGTACTGGGAAGCCCAGAACTAGACACAGTACTCCAGAAATGGCCCCATAAGTGGTGTGAAGAGAATAACCACTTCCCTCAGCCTGCTGGCTACACTCTTGCACATTCAGTCCTATACACAGGCAGCTTCTGTTTCTACAATGAGGCACCACTGAGTTTTTTAACTCTTTTTTTTTTTTTACCTGGAGCCCCAAATCTTTTTCTGCAAGGCTGAAAGTTGGTTATTCCCCAACTTTTGGAGCTGCACAGTGCAAGACTTGGCATTTGCCATGCTGAACTTGTGAAGTTTCACATTGTGAAGAAAGTATAATGCTGGTCTGCAAAAGGCAGAGCATAGAATGCAATATCTGCTATCCCCACCCTCAAAAAGTGCCAGAAACATTAAACACATTCTTTACAATGTTTAATACTACCCAGGAGAACAGGAAGTTTATACCTAGACAACCTATAGCTCTGGTTGGGTCGGGATCAACCAAGGCACTTCTGCTCCTGGTCTGAGCCACTCGGATCCGTGCACACCTTTAACACTAAGAATTACTGCAAAGTCCTTACCTGAGGGCAGTAAAAGCTTTCCCACCACTGAATTTATTTTTTTCTAAATTAAAATTCTCTCCCTTCCCTCTTTCTCATGTCAGGTCTTCTATCTTTACAATTCACATCAGACACAGTCAACTTCAGGGTGCACAAGGACTCATTTCCAACCACAGATGTAGACCTGCCTGGGTCAAGCCTGAACAGTAAAGCTCTGGTTGGTACAGCACTACATTCAATCCAGTAAATCCTGTTGCCTCGCAGTAACATAGAGTGATAACCACAGTTCAGTTGCCTTAATAATCAGTAAATAACTTTTAAGGGTGAGATAAAGACAATGTGAGGGCCTGATAGAGCCTCCAGTCAGGCATCTCCACCGCATGTTGTCCTGTGTCATCTTGTGGAATACCAGGCCAGCAGAACCACAGTTTCAAAACAGCTGTGTGTATATTGACATTATTCCCAACTTAAATATTAACTGTTCAGGAAACCAAAGGCTGAACCTGCCTGTAATGGAAATTTGCAGTTACATAACAGAGTAAGTTAACACAGTCCAACTCAACTCCTCTATGCAGCGACACGATGCCACGTGACTAAGACATTTTACTACAACTAGTTAAAGCCGGTCTGGAAGGAAAATATTCATGCTTCTTCCCCGTGACACAACTCATCTGCAACTTCTCAGAAAGTCTGCTCTGAAAGATGAAGTGTCGGGAGTTTAGGAAAAATACCACATCACCCATAAAAGGCAGAGCGATGAAATAGCACAGACTCTGCACTTCGAACCCGACGCCCAGTAGCTGCCAGCTACCAGTTACTCCACCAGGACCTTGAGAGTCCCCTTCTTGAACATGTAAAACTCTGCTTCTCACAGCCTTCTGCAGGAAGTCACACAGGGTGAGCTTCTGAATCACAAAAATGTAGTTTCCTTCAAGATGAGTAATTTGAGGGACTTGCATTTGAGGGCAATGAGGGCACCCTAGAAGGAAGCACTGATAACATGAGCACAGTGAGATCCCTGCTTAGCTTCAGGAACATACAAACTAACAAGAAAGAAAATGGGGGCACAGCCCCAAGGCTGACAGAGCTCCAGAGGTGTTTGGCCAATGCTCTCAGGCACAGGGTGTGATTATCAGGGATGTCTGTGCAGGGCAGGAGTTGGACTGGATGACCCTCAAGGCTCCCTTCCAGCTCTGATTATTCTGTGATTACATTTCCATTTTGCACAGACATAATGCAAATGACCACAGACTATAGAAACCTAAATCCTTAATTAAGCATTTTCCATACAAACTTCTTACCCAAGTATACCTAGCTGTAGGAAAAATCCACTTGCTATTCTTTGGATCCACAGTTGAAGAATGCCCAGGAGCCTCCAGAGCTTGCACACTGGGTGTTCATCTCTCAGGAGACAAGGAGACCACAGCCACATAGACATCACACACAGAAATGGGAGTGGAGGGAACAAACACACATGATGACCTACCTAAACCTATCAGGAAAAGAGCTAAATTTAAAGACTAAACATGCACAGAATCATAGAATCACAGAATTTTAGGGGTTGGAATGGACCTTACGGATCATCTAGTCCCAATCCCCTGCCCTGGGCAGGGACACCTCCCACCAGAGCAGGTTGCTCAAGGTCTCATTCAGCCTGGCATCTGAAAAAGCAAAA
The DNA here is from genome assembly GCF_000695815.1 of Acanthisitta chloris. Lineage (NCBI taxonomy): Eukaryota > Metazoa > Chordata > Aves > Passeriformes > Acanthisittidae > Acanthisitta > Acanthisitta chloris. The sequence continues at coordinate 197,829 of NW_008663005.1, forward strand.
CCTCTGGGAACATATTTCAAAATTATAATAGGATTTTCGTGTCTGAAATCACCCTCCTGCTGCTTCTACTCTGTCTTAATTACAACAAAACAAAAAGGCTCTCAGACACTCCAGTTTTCTGCACTGATAGTCCAAGTCACACAGGCAGCAATGAAGCTGGCAGCACGCAGAAAAGCTCCAGTGAGAAGCCAACTTTTGAGGAAGGATGTGGAAAATGAAGATCACAGAAGTCATGATGTCACATCATCAGAAATCCAAAGGTGTGCAAGGCAATGGAGACAATCCACATCCACACCCAAGGTACACATGGATCTGTGGAAGAATGGAGGGAACCCTCAAGAGAGGGAAAAATGTTTCAGGTGTCCCACAAGTATTATCACGCAGTTCCTAGAAACCTCATCCTTCCTCAGATGAGGACAGAGAATTCATCTATCCAGGGAAGCACACAGTTTAGGTCTTAGGCTAAGGGACCATTCCTAGCAGGGAATATATACCATATAAACTCACACACACACACACTCCCTTAGTGGTTGCTATGTTTTGGGTAAAATTACACCACTCGTGAAAAGAATGAATCCACATCCCACAGGCTACTCAGCCCCAAGGAAAAGTACAATATTTCCAGAGCAGCTGCTTTAAGCCTGACTTCCACACACCTGTGTAAGAGAGTTTAAAACAGGTGCCACCTTACTGGTCACTCAATCTTTCACTGAATTTCTGATGACAATTAGAACCATATAACCCAGGTTTAAGAGGCATTAAAAGTCCAGACAGAATTTCGTGTAGACTTGTCTGAAATCCTGAACACACACATCTCACTGTAACTGGCATAAACACATTCTAAGCAGGACTTCACAAAGGAATTATCCATGTTTGTGCTGGAGAACAATTATAAATTGTGAAAAGAATTTGGGATGTATTTGGAATTGGTGCTGCTTCTGATCTTGTCTCTTCTTGGCCTTTAGGGGAAAGGCAGCTATACATATTCAGCCCTCAATGGCACTGCACTTAAGCAAATTAAGCACTACACCTCAGCCTTCATTAATTATATCTGATTAATAAATTCCATACATTTTCAATGATTCAATACTTGGTGAAGACAACCCCACCATTTTCCAAAGATTAGACTCCTTTGCAGAGGTCTCAGGTTGGGTATCCAACTAATCACATTTGAAGCTTTAGGCCATGGTTAAGTAATAACAGGTCTCAGTGTTAAGACCCTGATGACATGAATGACAGAAATTAAGATCTCAGGCACTTCAGGATGCCTAAGGCCTCAGCTGGAAATGATGGATGCACACACTTAATCTGAATGCACTCTAAGGATATCTACAGCCATGATTACTGAGGCCTATGCAAAATCAGAGCTTAAGAAAACAGTGTGCAGTTTCCTAGTGTAGAAAGCTACATTCATTATGGTGAACAAGCCCTTTATAAATGAAAGCTTGCACTCTGGCAATCTGCAAAGGCTGAGGAGAAAAACAGGGTGGGAGATTTTAGTGTTAGGAGACAGCTAAAATGAACAGATCACACTGAACCACAGACCAAATGTACAATGAACATACAAATTCTTACACCTGGAGAAGCTTTTAAAAACACTTTTCTTAAAAAAAATAATTAAAACCCTTAGAGCTTCAGTGGGATATATTAGTGAGCATGAGGGTGTTCAGGCACTGGAATAGGTTGTCCAGGGAGGTGCTGGAGTCACCACCCCTGGAAGTGTTAAAGAGGTGTCTGGATCTGACATGGAGGATCTGGTTTAGGGTTTGGGGGTTCCAGCAGTGACAGGTTAATGGTTGGACTGGATGATCTTAGAGGTCTCCTCCAACCCTGATGGTTCTGTGATACAAACCCTTTGGTCACTACATCAAGAATACATTGGAATTCTTGAGTGTATCTTAGGAAAGACTTAGAAAATGGATCTCAGGTCTGTTTAAAGCATTATCAAAGTAAAAAATAAAGTAAAAGGCTTTAACAAGTTCCTTCTATTTTTCTAAACACCTTGCTTGTTTGCATCATCCTATTAATATTTTCAGACTTGGTTAATGAAAAAGATGAAACCATAAAATTTTTCCTAATCCTAGGCAATATATTGTGTTAACAGCCCAGATAAATCTGCAGTTGTTAAGGCATTATAATTCTTGCTTTTTGTAACACCCATCTAAAATCAGCTCGTATGAATTGCCTCAACTTACATGCAAAAGATAAAATATCATCTCTATAAATTCAAAGAATCTGTAGTTTAACTTTCCCAGCTAATTTCAACTACAGGTCAACATTTCTAAAACCTCAAACATGAATAGATAACCATAAAGTAAAAGCACTTTGCTAAAAAAAGCTGATGAAACAAGTCTCCTCAGTTCTCATTCACACAGTTAAAATCATTTGTTCTAGTAGGTGTGGAAGAAACTGACTCACTCCCACACATGAATTATTTGCAAAAATAGGTTAGTTCAACTTCATTTAACAAAGAAAAAGTTCATTGTACTGGATCTGTTGCCTGAACTGACTTCCAAGCCATTTCCACTGATAATGCATAACTCTGCCAACCATAGAAGTTTTGAGGATGTAAATTAAGTAATTTTTTTTGCAAAATATTTCATCTTAATATTATCTATGAAAAAAATCAACATGAAAGTAATTTAATTTGCAAGGGAAACAAGTCAGAAAAAAATCAGATTTATGGATGCTTATAAAACCTTACCTCCGCATTCTATCACTGAGAAACCACCTGCATACATTTTTTTCCTGGATGAAAACAAATTTATCAGTGACTTATTTACCCCTTTCTGAGTTTTCATAGCCAAACAAAATTAAAATGCAAAATACAGATCACAGTCTTTCATATAAAACATAATTCCTTAAGCTGTCACTAAAGACTGGTGATAGGTATTAGCACCTTTACCCACAGGAGAAAAACACCCACTTCCTCCTATGGGACAAAGGACAAGTGGCATCCAGGACATCTGTCACAGCAACAGCACATGGCAATGGATCTCATCCTCCAGACCATGTTACTTTCCCACTGCTAAAACACAACTGCAGCATTCAGTACCAGTGTTTCAAGGCATAAAGTTTTACAGAAAAAGTCATTAAAAGATATTGCTTCATTCTAAAAATAAGAGATCAGAACAGATGTGCTGTAAAGAGCCCATCATCCCACAGCAGCAAGGGCTGAACCTCATGCTGGCAAAGCTAACATGGCAGTTTGGGCGAAACATGAGTTAATCCTAAGGTATATTTTGGAAAAGAGCAAAACCAGCTGGATCAAAGCTGAGAATGCAGGAAATGGGGAATCAGTGCCCACTGTTCTGCCAGGTGACCATCAAAGTCCTCATTACTGAATGTGATTCAGGCTATGGTGCCCCATCCCTGACCACAGCAAAGCCTTCAGGACCAGGAAAGGCTTCCAGCTGCATCCACACAGCACAAAAACTGTGGTCACCACCACCACTTGCCTTTCCAGAACCTCTGCCAGGTACTGATTGATAGCTGTTCCGGGCCCGCAGTGGGTCCTCCTCCACCAACACTCTCCTGCCCCTAGCTCCAGTGTAAGGGATTGTAACAGGCTTTGGTGGATAGGGGATGGAGCAGAGGAAATTTAGCCAATTGCTGTTCATCAGCCGTCTTCATTATCCAGCACACATGCCCAACAGGCTTATCGCTCACTGCACAGTTCTGCCTGCACAGAGAAGGACATTACAGGAGCTGGCAGAGCCTGAGGACCCTTCCTGGCTTTTGATGGGTATTTCTGCAAGTAGGGGAGGGGGGAGGAGTGCTGAAGGGAAAGAAGAGAGGAATTTAAGCCCTCAAGTCAAGAGATATGACATGTTATCAAGTGACAGTTTTTCCTGGTGTAACCCCTAAAGTCCAAAGAAAAGATGCTCACAAGCAACCCTCAAAGTCTGACAACACTAAAGTCATCCCAAAAACACTTAAGAATAGTTTTTGCCTCCTATGACTAGCAGCACACTCACCCACACATCGTGTCCCTGCCCTTATCTAGCACGTCAGTGCTTGTGGCAGTCAGAGGACTAGGTCTACCCTGCAGCTAGTTTTAAAGATGCTCTAATGCAGACTGGAAAGACCTTTTCTCAGGCCCACAACTACACTTCTGAACAGAACTGCTTTCAGGATGAGAGAACAGGCTCTAAACTATTCTGACAGAAAGGCCAACCTGCAAGTTTCTCCCTTCCCTCACTAGGTATTTTTTAACTTGAAAGGTTAAGGTCCCTCTTGAAGCAGAACTGGAAGGAGGAGAAAGGAGGCCTGGGAATCGACTTGCAAAGTCCAGAGAGCCCCTGCAAACAGCAAGATCCAAACTTGAAGCACCAGTCCTGACAGCGACCCAAAGCTGTGAATCACTGCACCAGCACCACACCAGCCCTTCCTGGTGAACTCTCTCTGCATGATTTTTCCCATCTATGGTCCAGCCTCAAATGTAACAGAAACATACCCAAAAGTGGAAGCTCCAGCTAGGTTGCTCTGTGCACTCTGCACGTACATTTTCCCCTCCTCTATCCCAGACTTGGAATATATTGCTGTTACTACAACAGAATCCACTGTCTATTATGCCAGACTGTCTTCAAGAGCTCAGCAGCAGGTGCCCAGCTGGCCTACTTCTCCTAATTATCTGCAATCTTCTTCCTTTTCCCCACAGCTTCAGGCCCCTTAAAGTATCTCTCTAGAAAAAAGAAAAAAAACCCCAAAAAACACAGATTCAGATTAGAGTTTAGGAAAAATGTTTTCCCTGTTAGGGAGATCAGGCACAGGTGGTGGAGTCAACATCCCTGGAAGTATTTAAGAGGCATCAGGATCTGGCACTGGAGGACATGGTTTAGGTGACAGCAGTGACAGGTTAATGGTTGGACTCGATGATCTTAGAGGTCTCATCCAACCTTGATGGTTCTATGACTCTATGTGCCACCCCATCCTCTGTAGCAGGCCTGAAGTAAACAACAGGGCCAGAGGAGACAAAAGCTGGAGCAAGAGAGCCCATGCAAGCACCAGGATCATCTGGAATACAACCAAGGCCTGTTCCTGTCAGGCTCCCCTCTGGCCATGCCTGCCCACTGGCTGCAAACTGCACCAAGGGGCTGTCCAAAAACAGTCTATGCTGACTGGCAGTAAGGGACAGTGAGCACCAGCCACAGCCAACTTAGATAACTCCTGCAAAACAAGGTGATGTCAGACCAGCGCAGAAGTGATGCCAAGGCAGCAAGGTGCCCTGCAAGCAGCCACTCTAGCACAGGGTTATGCAAGACTCAGATGCCTCAGTATGACAGAGCAGGAAGCTCCATAGGGAGGAACACGCTGTAGCTGAAAGCTAAGGGCCAGGTGGTGCAAAGACACCTGAGCAGTTGTGCTGCTTCAGCACTCCTGTACTTCCCCCTTAACAAGGACATTTTTGGCCAGAAAAGTCTCTTACGAGATCCCTCTGCAGTGTCTGGATGATATCACCCCACAGCACCCGAGACACTGGTGTGCACCACAATCCATCAGTAAGTGCAAAGGCCATGCAGCCTCCTCTGTGCCTGCTGAGAGCTTGAGGTAGTGTCAATTTCAGAGAGGAATGAGCAAAACCAACTAGAATAAACAGGACTCCTCACTGTTAGGACTTCTCACTATTTCTCACCCCATGAGTAGCAGATGCAGCAACAGTTTAAAAGACACTAAGCACAGATTTCGGAAATTCCTTCTAAACATGCAGACATGGGTCTACTATCTAACAGCAGAATTTAATTCCCACTAAGAACACTGAACATTATTTCAATATCTATTATGCAAACAATATAGTGATAACCAACCGGGTGAGATCTTGTTCAACAGAAGTTGTAAATAGAATTAATTAGAAGAAAAGGACTTCGAACGAGTCACTTGCAGCTCAGCTATCTCTTCTCCAAAGACACTTGGCATAAAGATGTGAGTATTATACATCAAGTATAGGAAAAAATAGCCTGTTTGAAAGCTCCATTCACCCTGGGAAAGCTATAATTGCCAAGGTTAAAATGGCAGATACTTACAACATCTGTAAAGGGATGGAAGCCACAAGACGCCTCAAGGCGAATGGCCACACCCTACACTCCTCTATGGCTGCAAATAGGAAGGAGGTTTTGAAGAAAGAAGCCTGTGGCAGGAGTGCCAGAAGCAGCAATGGGATTTACAGGACAGAAGCAATGGGATCCACCATTTGGAGCTCACCAGCCTCTGTGGGTAACGTGCGAGGCTTCCACAGATGTTGAATAGGGAGAAGGTGGCCTAAGTCTCACCGGATTAACATGGGACTTAATCTTCTGGACTCCCAACTCCTCCAGCAACCATCAGCTCCAGAATATAAGCAGCATTGTGCTGCTGTCAGAGAGGAGAGACCTCCACATCCAGCAACTACACCACACAACTTGGCATCTCCTCTGCACCACACAGCCAGGAAAAGCCCTGCCTCAACCACCACGCCTGAACTCTTATTTTCTCTTGGCAATTAAGAAGGCAAGTCCATTAGCCACACTGAATCATTTCAAGGGAATTTTACATGTGTGATACCTCACACCCAGTTTTAAATCCAAAATTTAAAGAGATGCTTGTTACATAGCTCAGCTTAATTCAAACTTAATACCTACGCAGCTTATTTCCATTGTCAGTGATAAGTCTCCATTTTGTCAAAAGGAAATTCCTTCTGTCTCCAGTTGATAAAGAAGCACTGATCTTCAAAGTATATCCCAAATATTTAACTACACTCTCATGCTTCTACAGACACAGCAGCACAGAAAACTTGTGCACATCAATCCAGAATATCTTCTAACAGCGAATCAGGCTGTAATTAAGACTGCACATCATGACATAAGGAAGATTAGCATGTTTGGCATGATATTTTCCTTATTAGCTGGAGGCAGAAACAAGTTCCTTGTCAGTGGAAACGTACTGTGAGGGCATTAGGACACAGATAAAAGGTGTCTCCTTGCTGGCATTTAGTTGTTTTTAACAGCTTGAAGCAAAGGGAGGAGCACACTGTATCAAGTGTAATTGGTTTGAAGGGTATTCCTTGCCGACGGAACACAAATATACAGCAGTCCAGATTTAGGCCCACCCCCCTTACCATCAAGAGCCTGGATTATAAACTTTTATCCCCACTCTGCAGCACCAGATGGTAGCTCACATACATTTCAATTATTTATTCAATAGGCACTTTGTTATACCAGGGTAATCCCACACTGCAGTGAGAACTACACACTGTTTTTATTGCCAGCTATACTTTTCATCAAGTCAGTAACCTTTTCACATCCAGTGAACACAATAAATAGCATTAAAAGAAGCGATTTTATAAACAATTGGATAATCAGCCTCTCCACCACACAGAAAATGACAACGCAGGGATCAATCAGTAGGACACAACCACCAGCAGTGCTATAGAAACAGCATATCATTCTCTGCCCTGCCCCAAATCCTTTCCTCAACTTCCGTGCTCAAAGCTCCCTAGTAGCCTGATCTATCACACTTAACAGTTTGTTGGTGCTCACTCCTTCAAGCCACCAGCTTGGAAACAAAACAAAAAAAAAACACACCCTGATTGCAGAGGAGATGTACAAAGCTCCCAGGACAAAACAAATAATCAATGTTCCCCAGGCTGCAGCCTCGCGGGGCAGATGTGATAAAGTGGTTAATTATTCAGTTGGCAATCGCATTACTGACGTCAATAGGAGAGTCCAGGAAGTGAATCCTCTTAGTTTGTTAGTGTATGACAAAGAGTGGTGGTCCCCACAGAAATTAAGGAGAACCAGCTGTCCCTTCATGTTAGTGCTCTGGTCTGTAGTGGTAAGGACACACATTTGCATCTACAGAAGTAAATCTGCTCCTCCCTCTCCCTTAGGAAATCCTTTGTTTTGTTGGTTGTTTTTTGCCTTTTTTTTTTTAAGAGGGCTTTTTCAAAGCCTAATTAACTGTACATGCATGGAACAGCTGATAAACGGGACAATATACTCCTGAGCAATGATCTCCACTCCCTCCTCTCCAATTCCTATTCCATGGAGAAGTTAAGTCACCTTCGTCATCCATTATTATTCATAACTTACTCAGCTGAATAAACCAGTCAGCCACCATGGCTGTTTTAACATAAATTCACTTAGACATGCAGCAGGGGAAGGAACTCTGCTCTCCACATACCTGTAGTCAACAACCTTAACTAAACAGCACTGGAGAGAAAACTTTTATCCTAAGTGTTATCACAAGCATCCACATTTTCTTTTGTCAGGAGGTCTCCCGTTATCAGGCTCCTTAGCAGCAGGAAACCATCAAAGCTGTTACAGAATCACAGAATTTTAGGGGTTGGAATGGAGCTTAGAAAGCATCCAGACCCATCCCCTGCCCTGGGCAGGGACACCTCCCACCAGAGCAGGTTGCTCAAGGCTCAGCCAACCTGGCTGTGAACACTGCCAGGGTTGGGGCAGCCACAGCCTCCCTGGGCAACCTGGGCCACTGTCTCACCACCCTCACAGGCAAAAGCCTAATATCTAACCTAATTTCCCTCCTTCAATTTGTACCCACTGCCCCTTGTCCTGTCCCTGCAGCTCCTAACAAAGACTCGCTCTGCAGCTTTCCAGCAGCCCCTTTACAAAGGCTCTTCTCTAGAAACGCTGTCCTTCAGGGCCATGCCCAAATCATACAATTACAGGGGTTGGGCTGCACGTCGTTTCCTCCACGCACACACACACAGACCCTCTCCAAAGCAGCGCTGCAAACCCCGACCCTGCTGCTCTCCCCTCCCCCAGGTAGGAAACCCTCGGAGGAGCGACGGATTAGCCTGACATCCCAGGTTAAGCCGAGCAGCCTC
>NW_008663006.1:0-18814 GCF_000695815.1 Acanthisitta chloris
GCTTCTGAAGAGCAGCTCTCCGTCATGCAGACGCTTCGGTTCCTGCTGCCAGTTGCTTTACCGGGCGAGTGAGACCCGCGCCGCCGGCTCCGATCGGCTGGGGGCGGCACTCCCTCCGCTCGCCCTGCTGCACCCCCCAAGCTCTTGGAGCGCTTCGTGCCGGCCTGAGGAAAAAGCTGCCATGTAAAAAGAAACTATTTCTGTTCCTTCTGGTTGTAAAAATCCTGCCCTTACGATGGTGGGAAATTACCTCTTTGCTTTTCAGGTTTGTTTTCATGTTGACTGTTTTAACATACGAAATGTTAAGCCGGGTTTAATTTGATGATGTCTCTAAGTATGACTAAAACAGTACTTTCATGCTGATAGTTAAATTATCAAGGTAAATAGGAGTCCCACTTTAAATGTGTGCATTTATATAAGCATAATTATTACTCCGTGGTACATTTGTACACTCATACATCTGCATATATGTCACAACAGGTAACCAAGTCACACACAGAAAAAAATCTGTTATGTTGGTTTGGGTGAAAATTCATTCTCTTTATGATGATCTAATTGTCAGTAACATACAATATGCAATGTATATTGTAAACATACATTAGTGAAGATAGAAGTACCACAATTTTCTATCCTTTTCAAGCCTGAGGCTGCCTGTATTGACAACTACATACTATTCAAACCTCATGTTGATTACAGAATTTCCTCATGAGATTTTTCTATATTTTAACATAATATCTTATTGTTGGGCACATATTAATAGAATAATGCAACATCCTTGTGGACTGAGATTTTTGATTGATATCGAACCATCCCAGGACCAAGAGTGAAACTACTTCACCTCAGTGCTCAAAAACTGAGATCCTTTGCCCTCAATGGGGTTCCTCATTCCCTCCAAAAGCAGATTCAGAATTTGCCCTTTCTGCCTTTGGCTGCAGAGATGTGTGGTGTACATCACTGGATTTTGGGGACTGGCATTAAATCCACAACTCAGGTGTTACTAATATTAATATCACAGCAGCATCTTGCTCAGCATAGATCAACCATCCAATGTAGAGCCTTAGCCAGGCTGAAGCAAGTTTTATAGCCCATGCCGAGCAGGTTGCTGTTCTGTGCTTTCTGCCGGGAGAATTCACAGTACCTCACTTAAGGTAGCTCAGACATTTACAAGAGCTGTGCTTATGTTGTAAATGTTGCCTACACTTTGGCCATAACAATCCTATGCAGTGCTCCAGGCTGGGGACAGAGTGGCTGGAGAGCAGCCAGGCAGAAAAGGACCAGGAAGGATATTGAAGAACTGGAGTGGGTCCAGAGAAGAGCAACGAGACTGGTGAAGGGACTTGAGCACAAGTGCTATGAGGAGAGGCTGAGGGAGCTGGGGTTGTTTACCCTGAAGAAGAGGAGGCTCAGGGGAGACCTTATCACCCTCTACAACTCCCTGAAAGGAGGTTGTAGTCAGGTGGGGGTTGATCACTTCTCCCAGGCAACTAGCAGTAGGACAAGAGGGCACAGACTCAAGCTCTGCCAGAGTAGGTTTAGGTTGGATATTAGGAAGAGGTTTTTTTGTGGAGAGAGTGATCAGGCATTGGAATGGGCAGCCCAGGGAGGTGATGGATTCATCGTGCCTGGAGATTTTCAAGATGAGACTGGATGTGGCACTTAGTGCCGTGGTCTAGTAACGACAGTAAGGTTGGACTCAATGATCTTTGAGGTATTTTCCAACCTGGTTGATTCTATGATTCATTCTCAATTCCTTTCATACATTCCTGTTCTCTGTGGCCAATGCAGCTATTTCACTTGACCAACTTTCCTGTTGCTTCCTCTTCACCTCTACTGCAACTATGTTTTTCAAAATCATACACACAAAGATAAGAAAACCATATTTTCTCATTTTAATAGCAATGGAGTGATTTTAAGTCTATGAAGAAAGCTTGGACCACAAAAAATACAAACACACCTATTACCTGTTTTGCATCATTAGATTGACATCCCTGACCTCTGTCATTAGTTTCCACACACATATGAATATACACATAGTGATACATACAGTAGTTAGAAAAAGCCACGACTGATAAGGCCTACTTTAAAAAAGGTGATATTAAAGGCACTCACTGTACAGAACACTACTATAAGTCTTGAACATGCTGTCACCACAGCACCATTTGTTACATCCTTAATGAATGTCCCTTAACATACCTCTGTACTCAATGTACCTTGTAATTACCTCATTATGGTTAACTACTGCTGACCCCTGTGTGGAATATGTTAACATACAGAGCAACTGTGAAATAGCTAGGGAAAAGCAAGGGTAGATTTTTCAGAACTAACCTACAATTCCATCGACATGGTCTATACCACAGAGTTAGCACTATCATAGACTTTTCTTCCATATTTAATTCATTGCCATTCCACAAATATTTCCTTAATCAGCAAAACAAAGAAACAGCTGTTACAAGACAGATGAAGCAAATCAGAACTTACTGTACATAATAAAAGGACCAGGTGGTGATCATGTCTGGTATCTACAACTCAAAATGAAGTCCCATGAATAATAATGTCAGAATTGTGCTTACTTGCTTAAACAGAGTTCTTCACATTACTAAGAAATAATTGCTAAACTGTGCTTTACCACAGAGAAACCACTTGCTGCTTTTCTCCCATCTCCATTTGCCCCAAATCCCAGGGCAGCGCTGCTGTGCACAGTCCCATGACCTTGGGGGAGGATAACAAGGATAACGCATTTCTACCTCAGTTTCTGTATCCTACAGCCACAGTTCCAGCTCCTGACTTTGCCCCCATAGCAATAACAGAACTAAAAACTCAGACACCATTATGATGGATTGCAATTATTCCCACTACATCCCCAGGAACTCCTCCAGCCCCTATGCCAAAACATGATTATAGACTCCTCCTCTTGTATAAATATGCATTAATTTTCATGAGCAAAATTCTTCCATCCCTGCAGCCTCCAAAATTAATTATCCACTTCTCCTTCCTCCAAACACACTCATTAACTGAGTAGCTATCTTAGTTGCTGCCATTTCTTTAGCTCTTTTTAACCAATGCCTCCTATCGAAGTGACGGGCAGGAGCATAGGACAGTTGGAAAGCAAAGGACATGGACTTGAAGGAGCAAAAGAGGTCAAGAAGATGCTCAAAGGCCAGAATGCCTCTCGTATGAAGACAGGGTGAAAGAATTGGAGTTGTTCAGCCTGGAGAAGGGAAGGCTCTGGGGAGATCTTAGAGTAGCTTTCCCAGTACCTAAACAAGGCTACAAGAGAGCTGGAGAGGGACTTTTTACAAGGGCCTGTAGTGATAGGACAAGGGGGAATGGCTTCAAACTGAAAGTGGGTAGGGTTAATTAGATATTAGGAAGAAATTCTTTACTATGGGGGTGGTGAGGCACAGGAACAGATTGCCCAGAGAAACTGTGGATACCCATCTCTGAAAATGTTCAAGGCCAGGTTGGATGGGGCTTTGAGCAGCCTGGTCTAATAGAATATGTCCCTGCCCATGGCAGAAAGGGTGGAATTAGGTGATCTTTAAGATCCCTTCCAACCAAACCATTGTATCATTCTATGATTCTACAGAACAGCACAACCCCGGCTCTTATGGAAACAGATCCTCCTTCTCCTGCAAAAGCCCAAAAGCCAGTCATCTCTCTGGCTCCCTTAATCTTTGCTTCCACAAAATGACACTAGCCCAGTTTTGATCCCAGTAATGCCCTAGAAAACTGGAGACAAACGGTGTTTACAGGTATAACACATGGTTGGCTGTTTGAAAAGATGTGGGAACTAAACCCATCTCAAATTTAGGAGCTGGGAATGTGAGCAGCTACCTTTCCAAACTCTATGCTCCCTCTCCAGCAGTTTCTGGGAGATGGGGCCCAGACACAACCTCCTTGAGGAGGGAATCACTGCAGGTTCAAGCTGGAGAAAGAGGAAGGTATGGGCTGGGCTGGAATGGCATCAATTACCAGGAATTTCTACATTAAGGAAAAGCTGTGAGTTCTCAACAGTGTCAGGTAGCACATGATTTCTGTGTTGCATTTCTTGTTCACAAGAGCTTTTCCAGAGGTGACCATTACTTTGCGCACTATAAATTTGTGGAGAGTGGTAGGCTGTAACTACCATGCAGATGTCCTGCAGAAGGGCAGGAGGTGTTAGAACAGAAATGTGGGCTCAAAGAAAAGGTTCTAAATGACCATGGTTAAAAATTTTCCATCTCACAACTTTCTTGGAGTCTGACCCTTGATGTTTCCATTTGTTTGGGGAGCAGGCAGGGGTTTAGCAGCTCTGAACATAGTTTGAAATAAACAATCTGCTGTTTCCAGCCCCTGGTCCCAAACTAAAAGTCATGACCAGCAGTGAGGTCACAAAAGTTAAAAGGGAGGTCATGAGCTTGACAGAAATGAAATCGTTTACAGTAGCCTCTAGGGTTGCAAGCCCATAAGAAGTGAAACTGTAATGTTTAGTATTTAACCATCTCCATTACTTGTGCATTTTTTCTGAAGCTCCAGCTTGGAGCCCCATGATCTTCTAGTTACATGTAGAGATCAGGGAGAAAAAAAAATCAAGAAAAGGTGAGAGAAATGTATCCTAATGACTTAAGAGAGATCACCCAGGGTGGAAAGGTAGTGATGTGTTTAAATTTGCATTTTTGATTTTTAATGTATTGATTTTTCTTAAGTCATTCAGTACTGACAACCAGTGCTAAATGGAAAGATGTTTCCACTTAGATTCTAACTCTGGAAAAGCTCCTCCCAGGACAGATACCACATCAGTACTTTGTAACCTGTGCAACTTTGACACCTCTAATACATTACTGACCTCCTTCAAGATTAAAACTCAAATGTTCTAGGTTGACAATACATCTATTTTTTTGTTATGGCCAATCATTCACTGCAGAGACAAAAGCCTTGAGTACAGTTATCACAAAGGTGATATAGTACATATTTATTACAGTGCATTTCTAAATCACAATGAAAATCAAGTTAATTTTTCTTTACTTTTTGCTGCTGCAAAGTCAAGGAGACTTATATCTGTACTTGAAGAAAGTGGTGATGTTTGGAAAAAAGAAGTTAGAGAATTAGTGATGCTGGGACTCGTGTCTTCTTATGTCATTAGTTTCTTGGTCAAGCTGAAACTCTTGGGCCTTTGGTTTCCTAATGTGTCAAATGGAATAAGTTATGCTTTACCTGACAGCAACTCCAAAATAATTAACATTTATAAATGCTTTCAAAATCCCATGTGGGAGACCAAAAGAATGCAATATATTTATGGTCTTTGAAAGAATAGATCACAGAATCAGCAAGACTGGAAGAGATCTTCAAGATCATCTAGTCTGACCATCAACCACCACCATGATCACCCCTAAACCATAACCCAAGTACCACATCCAGATGCCTCTTGAACCCTTCCAGAGACAGTGACTCTATCACCTCCCTAGGTAACTTAGTCCAATACCTAATCACTCTTTCAGTGAAAATTTACTTTCTTATATCTGATCTGAACTTAAGACCATTTCCTCTCATCCTTTCAGTTGAGACATGGCAGAAGAGACTGACCCCCACCTTGCTACAACCTACTTTCAGGTAGTTGTAGAGAGTGATAAGGTTCTCCTATGAACCTCCTTTTCTCCAGGCTGAACAACCCTAGCTCCCTCAGCTGCTTCTCATATGACTTATTCTCTGGACCTTTCACCAGCTTCATTGCCCTTCTCCGGTCGTGCTTCAGCACCTCAATGTCTTTCTTGTAGTGAGGGGCCCAAAACTGAGCACAGGATTTGAGATGTGGACTCACCAGTACTGAGTACAGGGGGGGCAATCACTTCTCTAGTCCTGCTGGCCACACTATTCTTGATACAGGCCAAGATGCTGTGTGCTGCCTGGGCACACTGCTGACTCATATCCAGCAGGCTGTTAACCAGCAGCCCCAAGTCCCTTTCTACTGAGCAGTTCTCAAGCCACTCTTCCCCAAGCCTGTAGCTATGAATGGAGTTGTTGTGACCCAAATGCAGGGCCCAAAGCAGAAAACAATCGTGTTATTCTACTACCAGCCTTTTTTTGTTAGAATTTTTGCTAATAAAATACCATCTTTGCATCAAATTACTTGGTTTGGGTGGTAGGTCTTTTCCATTCTTCCCATTTTTCAAGGTATACTCTATGTCTGGTTTTACCCCAGAGTAAATGCTTATGGGTGAATGATGAAATCCTTGAAACTTTTTAATGGAAATTATGAGACAGTATGAGCTATCATAGCATCACCATATATGTTATGTTTTGCAATGTGTGTGTATGTGGGTATTTCCTTAGTGTCCAGAATGACTAGCTATTATGCCCAAAATAGCCTTTGTACTTTACTCATGTATTTTTTTTCTCAACAGTCACACTGAATCTTTGCAGTCAAAATTTCCAAGCTAGTCATGTAATCAAGTACAGATCAACTACGTTCACACTGCCAAAGACAGCTTGTACCACAAAGGCTCTTCAGCTTAACTACTTCTCACAACTTCCTAAGAACAGCATCATAAAGGAGGCTTTACATAGTTCTTTCGGCCATTACCAAGCCCACACTTTCCAGTAATCTGACCTGCTCTTCCCCTTTTAGGGAGGGGTGAAAGGGGAGATCTCCAGAACCTGAGATTTCTTATCACCCGTCATTACTTTCCCAGGGGAGCTGCGTAAACCTCTCTCTGCCCATCCAAAACAAACAACGTACCAAACACCTAAGTGACAATTCCTGATTCTCCATGATGTTCTGGCCAATAGTGATGCTTTCCACCCAGTTTGAGCTGCTGGGGTTTGCTTTGCTCATCTGCAAGGCTGGAAAGGCTGATAGTGAGGTTTCAGCAGAGGCACAGGGTATGGCTCCAGCCTCTCAAAAGCTTTTGGCTTTCTTTGGGGAGCCAGGGAGAAAAACGGTGTGTGCACTGTGAGCACCCAGGGGGTGGCTAGGCGGGCAGAACCATGCCCACCCGCAGTGCAGAGGTGCCTCTAGGCAGAGCAAAGGGGGAACAGAGCCACTGACAAAAGCAACTTTTGTTTCTCTATGCCTTTCTTTTCGTGATAGTAGATGTGTAGGAATTAGTCGGCTTTACCGGAGGGTGTTCACACCCCAATCAATACAGCCCCCTGAGCAAGAAAAGAGCAGTTTTGTAACTATTAGACTTTCCACAAACATTATTTGTTTGCCTTGAAACAAACCACATTCCATTTGAAATCCCAAGTGGTTTAATTTTTTAAAAAGAAAATAATAATACTAATAATAAAACCCCAAATGGGTATCATTCCTATTTAGAAGCAAGTAGTTCCAGAAGTCACCTTTCAAACAAAAGAAACTGATGTTATACAGAAATAACTGGAAAAAGTTACTGATAGTGCAGGCAGACATTAAGGGGTATGTGTGAGGGGGTGTTTAAAAATAGAAATAGTCATAACTATCATGACTTCTAAAATTAAAAAGAAAAATGAAAACAAACAAAAATTTACAGTGTCAATGAAATTAATTCACTGGAAAGTGAGGATAATCCATGCTCTTAAAAAGCAGAAATAACTTCATGCAGTTGACAGTTTTATTATAGGAACATAGGAAAATGGTGACAGAAAATGATATTTTGACGCTGATTGTTTTATTTGTGCCTCTTTCTCCATGTTTTCTTTTCACACGTCTGAGCTTTTAATACAACCTGACTGTCAAGTAATAAGCAAATAGAATGGTGTGAATTAATTATCTCTTTCATTTAAATGTACATCTTAATTAAGTTTATTGGTAGGAGAATTGACATCTTGAAAAGTTCCTTACATTTAAGAAATGTTAAAATAATAACATTACTGAAGCTTAAAGAATTTCAAGTGGGAGTGGCATTTGTTTTCCTTAACAGACTGGGAGACATAAAAGACTTATTGCATTGACTTTTAAAAGGCCTAAAAAATGAAATTAAATAACTAGAGAAGTCTACTACTTTAAACTATGATTTTCTTAAGCACTGAATCTGTAATTAAAAACAAAAAACCCAAAGTGGTAGCTATAATTAAAAGCATTTTCCACAGGGAGAATTACAGTTTTCTATACCTAAAAGAAGAAAACTTTTAAAGAAGAGTTAATGGATGACATGGTTTATTATAATATTTTTCACACTTACAGGTAAACTGGTAACATGGAAGTATTTGCTGGCTTTACTAAAGATCAAAGATTTACTTTTCCTCTGGCACAGTTTCATCTTTAGTAAAAACAAAACAAAGTACACACAAAAAAAGCTGTTATTTCACCAGCTTGGGTTTGGTAAGTGCCTGTTGAGTATCACAGCAGAGAGAGGGAAAAGGTCAAAGTTTAAATCGAGCTGGATGCTTTGTGAGGTCTCTGAATTATGCACCAGGGCTCGGTCTGTCCTTTCATTGCAGTCCCTTACCCCTGCTGCCTTGCTTCCTGCTTCTGCTTGCCTTAGCCCGGGGAGGAGGAGAGAGGAGGGGAGGAGAGGGGAAGGGAAGGGAGCTTTCTTTGGCCCAGTATAAGCATCACTCCTTGCCACAGTGAGTATTTGCCAGAGGAGAGAATGTGGGAATGGGGGATGGGGTGGGTCAAGGCAGTTTAGAAGGGAAAGAAAATTGGAGGGAAATGAGTTCTTGCAAATTAAAAGTTGAGTGTCTTTAGATATAATATATATATAATGTGCCTTTTCCAGATATAGAGAAAAAACACACCAATGCAGTGAATAGTAGAGAAGCTATGGAAATATCGATTAAAGAAAGAAAAAGGGGAATATACAAAAGCCCCTTAAGATTCCCTGTTTTCTAAAGGTGAAGAAAAGGCAGTGGCATACATGAGCAAAACATCTTTCCTCCATGTGCTTTCTATTCCACTCCCAGGATCTGGGTTTCCTGAGTTTCTCATTTTGAGCCACAGGCGGACAAAGATGTGATAGTGGAAGGGAAGGCAGCAGGATCACTGCTCCAGGCTGCTCAACCTGGTCCTGGTCCAGTCTGAGGGGATATCCCTCTGTGCTGATATCTGTGGTGGTGTACAGGGTCCTAGCCACACAACCAAAAGGTAAACTTAAACAGCTGCTTCTCTCTCTGCCCAACTGGCACACATCTACCATGTGCCTGCTGGACCAGGTCTCCATAAACAAAACAGCAGAGGGAGGGGTAGGTATAATAAGTATAAAAGTCTCATGGACTTGAGACAGAAGAGCACCGTATTCGGATCCCCTTCTCTAGAAGTGTTTACGTATTTTCAATTGATTGGCAAGTGGA
This sequence comes from Acanthisitta chloris, assembly GCF_000695815.1. NCBI lineage: Eukaryota > Metazoa > Chordata > Aves > Passeriformes > Acanthisittidae > Acanthisitta > Acanthisitta chloris. The sequence continues at coordinate 9,250 of NW_008663006.1, forward strand.
TAACATTTAGACATGGCTGGTCCCGTTTGGTAACCAGGACTCTGCCCACCCTGCAGTGAGGAAGCCAAAGTCTTTCCCTGGTGGCTCCTGCTCCTGACTAGGCCGGAGGTTGGGCGGCAGGAGGTGGGCATAAGCCCCATTGTAGTTGGGAAAGAATTAAACCTAACTCTCCCAGCCTGATAAATGATCTAATCTCTACTGTGGGGTAGCATATTGGTGCCCCAGCTTAGTAACCAGGCTCCTGGAGAGAAGCCGAAGGGAAGGGAAGCATTGCATTTCTGGAGACAGCGTGACAGCGTGAGGGGAGAGCAGCCTCCTCAGGTTTGTGGGGCACTGTGCTGCCTCTGGCAGCTCCCCACAGGGCTGATGGGCTGTGCAGGGTCTCCAGAGAGGCACCTGCATTCTTGGAGCAGAGACAGCAGCAAACATCATAGTTGAGATGTGTATTGCATTGTACTCTGAAGTCAGGGGCTTAAAAAGAAAACACTGCATCATGCAATTCTCAGGTGCCTTTTTTTTTTTTTTCCCCTGGACCCATGTATGCAATTTTGAAAAAGCTTTTTTGAAGATGGCTCACTCCTTTTTTAACCAGCATATTTTTAAAAAAAACCTTGTACTTTGTATCCATGGTTAAAATTATTGCAGTCTTGCTAGTTAGTTGTGGTTATTATGCATAGAACTGACCACAATTACTGAGACTGAACACAACCTAAGGCTGCTTCTAGTTGCCCCTGCAACTAAAACTTTACTTATTTAATCCGTTGGCATTTATTTTGTTGATAATGATGTCTTGGTATCAGTAGAAAAAGTGCAAATCTTGTTTCTGTTTTTCTAGAATAAATACCTGCTTCAGCTGAGCAATGGGGCAGCAAAGGAGCTGTTTTTAAACCCCTTGACAGCACAGACAATGTCTTCCGTGTCCAGCATTATTTAAGCACAAAAATTAAATCAGTTAACTTAGTAAATAGGGTCTATTTTTTAGTTTTAGTCATTTATGTTTGTAGTAAGGTGTAGTTGGAGTCTCACTACCTTAGATGTAGGATGGACTCAAGCAGAGACTAAGACACAGGTTCTTCCCCTCTCCTGAGCTTTGCATGTCTTGAACTGCTGCCTAGCTAGGCTTGGGACCTCAGGCCTGTTTTCTTGCCCTTGAAGTCGGTTCTGCCACTGGAAGCATCTTTAGATCACATTGCAAGTGCTATTATATGATTGTACATTAATTCAATTAGGTTACTTGTCACATAGCTGTTGTGTTCAGGTAACCAGTGGGCTTGTACCTTTCTTCTTTAACATTGACATGTGTTATGATTTGGATTTTTAATGGCTTAGATATTTCCTCATTTAGTAAAGCAGTGACAGCTGTAATGTTTTTAGCTTGAAGGGACCCCCAGATAAAATTTTGTCGCAGATTAGCTTGTGTACAGCAATGGAAGGCAATGTCAGGTCACTTGTATCAGCAGGACCTGCTCTTCACAGGGTGAATTGAAAGACCACATTTGAATTGCAGTCATTCCTTTTGCTAAGACAGAAAGGGAGACGGAGGTGTGGGCACTTGTAGGGCTCCGCTAGAAGCCTGCAAGAATTGTACATTGACCTGGAGTCTCATACTTCTTTCTTTTATGATTTTTAAATCCAGTCCAGTGGATCTAGACCTGAAATAAAATCAAATCAATCCACCAAGTTTCAGTACTGTGTCTAAGGAGTTAAGACCTCGTTCTTCTCCTTATTTTCAAGTGCTTTGTATAGCTCTGCATCACAGTCCCCATCTTGGACAGGCAAGCAGCTGATACAGGCCACATCTTGGACAGGCAAGCAGCTGACACAGGCCACAGGTGCAGTGGCAGCACCCAAGAGCAAGACCTCTGCTCTCCTGAAGCCTGGTCTGGAGCATGTGAGTGTAGCTCATGAAATACCATCCACTCCTTAGCTTCTATCACCCATGGCTGTGCTGAAAGATATTTGCCACTCAGGTTTGCTAGTACAACATCCACAAGTCTTCTGTCTTTATTGAGACCTTCTTTTATTTTTAAATCTTTTGCGGTCTTTTTGCATGACGCATGTCAATTTCACCTTTTCCTGCTCCATTTTCCATATCTACCAAGAGAGGATAGAAGTCCCCTCCTAGGACTGTAGGAGACTAAATTAATTAGCTCTGATATGAAATTCATAAATTCAAGGTGCTCTGAAATGTGTGGGTAGCAAATCCTGTGTAAGTCCAAAGCATATTTAATATTGAAGAAATGTCTTATTCCATCTACAGCTGTTTGCTGTGGCTTCTCTGACTTCTAAAAGAATGCTGCCATAGAGGCTTTAAAAGCTGCTGCATGTGGCCCTTGCTTTTTCAGCACTGTCCTTTTTTCATGGCATAGCTCATAGTTATGCCTTTGCCTTAAGCAGCTTTTCTCTAGCAAAACACAGCTTTCTCTTTGACTTCTCTACCCATAAAGAACAAACGCCTTTCATTTGCATGCATATAAGCTTTCTGCATTTTGTTTTTAGCTTTAATATAACAGTTTTAGGTTGAATACATGGATTTTATTAAGCCATTGCTACATTTTTGTATTTTACAATTCCAACGTGATTACAAAAGACATTTCAAGCATAACAAAAACCCAGAAGGATTCAACAGTTTAATTCACCTTCCTGAATTGTTATGACATATGTTATTCATGTTGTTTTCCACAGTGTTTGCTGGTTAAAAAAAAGTCCTTTTAAGAAGATAAAGTAAAAAACTCACAACATTTATATTGCATGAGCTTTCCTTTTGTTTCTGTAAATGCTCTTTCCAACAGAGATCAATCTATTTGTAATTACTCAACACTACAGAATCTCTCCTTGGGCAGAAGATTAGATAAAAAAGTGTCTATGACAAGCACCAATCTTTAAAAGGGCCAGAGAAACCGCACCTAAGATATCCGTAAGAGCAAAAATTCTACTTGAAAGAATACGCTGGTGTTTCTATTTACTAACTTATCAGCTTTGCTTAAATTAACTATGACTGAAGTATGCTCTACCCCTTTCCTCAATTAACTTTTCATTCATTCACAAATTTGTTGGGCCTCACCCTGGAATGAAATCCTTCATTCTTCAAAGAGCGGGGATGACCTGCTACAGTTTCCAACTACTCAGAGAAACAAAAAAAAAGGCTGAGATTAAACCCCGAGGAAGCCAGGCTACTATCTTGGAATTCACTTGCAAGAATAAACATTGTCACTTACAACAAGCAGATCTGAAGATATTTAACAAACCCCAGGGTGCTCTATACAATGAAGATTTCCACATTTGATTGCCATCCACTCCACCAGAGGAGTTTTCTTAGGTCTTTATCTAATCAAACAGTTAGCCTGTATGTTAGACAAAAGAAATTTTCAGCACACTTATAAGGGTTTAGACAACCCTCTATGTCCCTGTTCATTGCAGTCAGCTCTGATATTGTGAATCATTAAAATCACATTAAAATCATAATTCAAACAAAATTGTGAGTCATGATCTATATGTGTGATAGGTAAACTTACATGTGACCTTTACTTTTCTGTAAGAAAAAAATTGCTGCACTTAAAATTTATTGTGATAATGCTACCATTTCTGCATAAGCCTTGTGATAACTTAGCATCAATTATCTTTTTACAGAAAATGTTGTTTCAGATGTCTTTTTACTAGCAAGAATGGAGATTGTGCACTAACTGAGTGCTTGGAGTTAAACTGATACCAGATATCCTTGGAAAATAAAAATATGGCTCTGGAGTCAGAAAGTTGGTAAGATTTAAGAAAAAAATTATTTTACCTGTTGGACTGCTGGGATATCCCTCTGCTGTTGATTGTGGTTTTCATTTTATGCAGCAGAACGTTCAGTTTGGTTTAGATGCTTCAAAGCTACTTCGAAAGTGCCTATAAGGAACAGTCTGACAAAGAAAGATCTCACAGGAGTAAAATTGTCAATAAGCATGGATATGGATGGTAAATATATTTTCATAACTACTGTGTTCATACAAGGAGTGAGATAAAACAAGGGAGCAAGAAACTTGAAACAGGATGTGCTAACCATGCATGACATATGTCAAGAATGGAAACAGGACAAAAAGGGTGGTCAGATCAATGGGTTTCATGCCAGAATCATCACAACACACATAAATACATCTCCTGCTATTACTCTGACTCCTTTTAACAGGAAGACATTTCTTCCTATTGCCTTTGCTGTATTCTAGAGAACAATGAAAAAATGAATTCTTCAGTAAGTTGAAAGACAGCAACGGAGAAAATAGACAAGTTTCCTTAGGTAGAAAGATTTGTGCGTCCCAACCTGTTCTGGGATATTTAGATGCAAATTAAGAGAAAAGTCTACAGTGTGAGGAAATTGGATTGCATGTGCAAGTGTGAAGTACTTTTGTTTTATGTCTGTCTTTAAAGAACAAAAAGAAATATCTATATCTATCTATCTATCTATCTGCTTCCTGACCCACTTACCTACCTACCTGTGTCTAATATTTTTGTAGCAGTTAATAAGAACATAAGCAATGCTCTGTAGGGTAAAGTGGTGTGGGGGTTTGTTTTGTTTTGTTTTGTTTTTTTAAGACCAACCAAGATGGCTACAACAAAAGAGAACAGCAGTGGGATACAAAGAGTATCCTTCAAGTCAGATGGCTGCTGAAAGTGAATGGAGCCCTTCCAGCAGCTGTTGTCTGCAGTGGGTTGCCTAAACTCTCCTGCAAGTCCTGCTGGCAGAACTGGGGAGTGCTAAACAGATGGTGGAAGGTGTGAAGAAGGCAAAGATGGTGGATTCTTTGGTCAGCTCAATTGTATCTGAAAGCGGATGTCTGCATACCACCTTTGCTGTACTAAGAAAATGAAAACTATGGCAACACTGTGACTGAGGCAGATGACTTACCTTCCATTTTAGCACAGCTTGGGTAGACACAATAAAATTTTAAATGGCAGTTTGACAGTGGGTTTTGTTCCTTAAAACACAACACAAATGGGCAATGAAGGGAAAGTACTTTCCTGTCGTTCCTCCAAAACAACAGTGTGGGTCCTGGTCTCATGTACAAGTCTCAAATCTCCTCCTGCTATTCTAATAATCTACAGACTGTACTTCTAGCAGAAAAAAGCCCCAAGGCAATAAATAAGGACTACTGTGCAATTTTAGCAGTGTATGTTGATGTTTGGGATGAAGATGACAGGCTGGTTGTCTCCATGCAAGCAGCAAACATATTTCAGACTTCACATTTTCACAACAGACTTGCAAACTGTTTTCAAGAGTGCACTAGCACAGACGTATTAAAACCACTATTGTTTGAGCCATTTATCCTTTCTTGTTTAAAATTTTATGAAAGACTTAAAATTGCTTCCTTTTGATTTCAGTTAACGTAGTTACTCTGTATTTCTCCATAAAGGTTGTGGAAAACATGGCTTTATGAGCAATTCAAACTATGCATGAAGAGTCTGTTAACAAATACATAGTGCCAAATTCTTAGATACACAGGGCCACTGCAGTAAAAACAAAGGGAATGTAGGGTGGGAAGAGGAATAGATTTTGCAAGGAATGTGGATTCCCAAAGGAAGTGGTAACTTCCATAGACTCTTGAAAACGCATTTTCCATACTTGCCACTCTCACCACCTTCTTCTCATAAACTGGGCCGTTCAAGAAGACGTGTAGTTTTCTGGCTCGCTGTGTCACGCTGTTATGGCTGAACAAGGTGGGTGGAAAACAGGCATGTGAAGTTTTCACAGCACAGTGCACACCAATACACAGCCTTGCCTTGGTTTCAAATTTCTTTACCAATCCAAAACCCAGACAAGCTTTATTAAAAGGCTTGTTAAGGTTCACAAACCACAGGATGAGTTTGCAGGTGTGCCAAAAAAAAGAAAGATCTGAAAGAGCAAACAAACTAGGAGCAGATCTACTTCGGGCTCTGCCACGGGCTGTCTGCGGGTCTTGGGCAGCTTATCCTCCTTCTCTCATGTCTCAAATTGCACTGCATGAGTAATGCTGCTGAACTCCCTGTGTCTCCAGAGCATCAGGAGGATGAATGGCTGTGAAACCCTTTAGATAAGTGAGGTGTTAAGCTAGGACTAGAGTTGGCTGTAGAGGCTTCCCAGTAGACCCATAACAGCAAAGCTCCAGCGGAGACCCAGCTGGAGAACCCTTTTCCTGGTTTGCAGAAGGCATCATGAGGAAAATACATAATATTTTCCTGAAGATAATTTCTTTTAGTTCTAGCATACACCTTCTCATGGATTTTGCCAGGATACCTGTGGCCCCTGGTCCACTTCCTCTAAGGCAAAGGAAATAATTGTAAAATTGCAAAATGCAGTTTACTGAGTGGGGTATTAGAAGGACAGAGGTCTGGGCTCACCAGTAAGAAGTAGGCAGAGGGGGCAGCTTTGCTCCCAGGTTCACAGGCAGACTGGTGTGTATGTGCATGGGGGAAGGTTCCTATCAGTCGTGCTACAGCTCCTTACAAATTACCGTGAAGTCACTAACTGGAATTAGTCTGTCAGGAAAATTCTGAACTGGGGTTCAGTTTTATTAAGGTCATTTAGCATTTTATCATTTGCTTTACCAAGGATGTAAGGAAAGATGCTGAGAAAGAAAGAAGGAAAACCAAAAGGGCAAACATCAAAACCACAGTTAATACTTTGGGGGAAAAAAAAAGGTCCAACTACTGATGTTTTCATTCTGGTAAAATTATGTTGCTCTGGATTACACATCTCAATTTCATGGAAAGCAGGGTGGCATGAAAAGCAAGTCCACTGACTTCAGAGAACATTTTATTGTAAAGCTAGGTAAACACACTAATCTGTTTGTTAATCTGTGCTGCTGTTTGGAGAAATGCAACTATTTAAAGTCGTGAGATTTTGTGTTAAAAGTATTCAGGTGTGTTACAAGTAATTATATATAACAAGGTATCTCCCTATGACTCCATATTTAATCAAGCACCTTACTTTGCTGTTTAAATTCCCTGACTGCCTTTTAGAGGAGCCATGTGGTTTTTGACCATGTTATTAGAAGTTTTTAACATATCTTTTTGTTTTGTCTATAAGCTTCATTTAAATATTGCAAGTCTGCAAAGCCCTACCCACAAATTCCTGGTATCAACCAGGGGGGAGAGAGCTTTTTCATGTCTTTAAAATAATTTTATTGGGTATTAAGAAAACTTGCTGCAACCACATTTATTGCAGGGTGCTAAAATCAGAGGCTTTGTGACAATCCCAGTGAAGTGTCAAGATATTGATTACACTGAGCAATTTTGGCCAAATTTCATTTTGCAGCAGCCACACCAAATGCTGTCCAATACATTCAAAAAGGAATTTTCTGCTGTGTGTGTCTAGACATATGGTCTAGAGAGGGTAGAGAAATAATGGATACAATATTTGCAGTGAAACAGTAGGAACCAGGGAGGTCTCTGTTATCTTTACTTCATAGGGGATGAAGTGAGTCTTCTGCAAGTTAAGCTTACAGCAGATATTGTTCTGATATAGGGCTACATATTTTCAAAAAAAGGGTGCCAAAATCAAGACTATCAGCTACATATAGGACCACAAAAAATCAGAGGGATGGAACACCTCTCATATAAAGACAGGCTGAGAGAGCTGGGGTTGTTCAGTCTGAAGGATCCAGGGAGACTTTAGAGAAGCCTTCCAGTAGCCAAGGAGGACTTGAAAGATGGAGACAAATATTTTAGTAGGGCTTGTTGCAATAGGACAAGGAATAATGGTTTTAAACTAAAAGAGGGTGGATTCAGACTACATGTAAGGAAGACATTTTTCATGGTGACGGTGATGAAACACTGGCACAAGTTGCCCAGAGAGGTGGTAGATGCCCCATCCCTGAAAACATCCATGGTCAGGCTGGGTGAGGCTCTGAACAACCTGACACAGTCAAACCTGTCCCTGCTCACTGCAGGGGGTTAGCCTAGATGGCCTTTAAATGTCCCTTCCAATGTGAATTATTTTGTGGTTCGATATTGTTTCAAAGGAGGGCTACCTCCAGCTTTTTGATATATTTGTGTGCTTCTCAGCATTTCTGCGGGGAAGAATTCATTCCAAAATGTGCAGGCAGAAGCCAAAAGGTGTACATGAAAGGACCCATTTGCATGGGAACTAGACATGGCCCAGGCCAATTAATTCCTTCTGCCTAAGATAAGAAAGATCAGAGGCCATGTGACAATCATAGCAAAATGTAAAACTCATCTGTGGAACTTGTCCTACTCACTAGAATCTTCACATATCATTTCAGTGTTACTGGCTCACATACATGTGCACTCTTTCACACTCCTCCCCTACCTCATTTCTCCTGAAGAAAAAAATGTTAGACACAGTTACTGTCATTTTCAAGTCTAAATACCTGTACACAAATAATCATTAATGGTATAATGTATATGCAGGATAGTTTCCGAAAATGGAAGGCTTGCTGTGAACAAATGCATCAGCCACTTTATAGCTCTACCCCACAACTTCATCTTTTTTTTGTTTTGATCATGCTTTGTAAAGCAAATGAACCTAAATGTATTATTACTTCCAATATCTGTATGATACCAGTTAGGGAAAAGTTTATGTTTGTGTCAGTTTCCATTTCAGGATAGCTGATATATACTGATTAAGTATGATGACTTATGCAAAACTTACCAGCTGAAGTTAGGTAAGGTACATCAAGCTTATTATTTTACAGAAGATTTTTTTGGAATATACTACGTCATACTTCTTCACACCTTTCTGAAAATACAAGTGCATTTTCAAAATTAATGCATTTTGTCTCAGCATAAATCTGTTAGGAGGATGAGTATCGATATAGATTTATTCCCTATGTATCAATAAGGAAACTGAGGCACAGGCCTAGATCTTTGCTGTTGTAATTCTTCTCTTGCAATCTAACAAGTCCTAAGGTTCCCATGAAAAAGACATACGTATAAGAATCTTATTAAGATGCATATTAATAGTAACCTGATTTCTTATAAACTTCATGCTGATTAATTGACTGTGGTTTCTTAAGAACTGCAGAAAATTTTTAGGATTGACATAGCTGTCACACGCTGAAGCCAAAAAACCTGATTTTTCTGCCCTGTGTCGTGGGTTCTCTGGGTGCGATAAGCACATGTTAAATACACATTTAACCTCCCAACAGTGAACATCACAAGGCCACTCGCATGTGCAGCTCTCCTAGCAGAGCTCTCGAGGAGAAGAGTAGCAGGGAAGCAGGATGACAGACCCGTCACTGCTAATGATTGCTTTCCAAATAGGTCTGTGGTCACTGCCTGCACAAGGCTGGAAAACTTCCAGCACAGTTGTTCAGACTACTTGATGGTGTATCATACAGGGACTTCTTTGTACGGTGCTGCGAGTGTCTTAATACTGACGTGGAATAGGACTCAATAAAAATACTTTTCTTGGGGAGGGGGGCAGCTGGTGTTTTAGTTCAGCTGGGAGAAACATCAAAGCCTTTCGATCTGACCTGTTGGTAACCCGCGTGGGGCGTGGGGCCGGAGGGGTCTGGGCTCCAGCGCGCAGCTTCCCAGGCGCGTGTTTGTGTCTTGGGAGCTTCCCGGCGTTGGCCGAGACCCCGCATCA
>NW_008663007.1:0-2126 GCF_000695815.1 Acanthisitta chloris
GCGCCCATCGCGTGCACCACTGCAAGGAGAAAGGGAAGGAGGGTGAGGGGGACTCGAGGCTGGGCACGAGGCGACCTGGAAAAGCTCCTCCTGGCATCACCCGCTCAGACCCAGCTCTGGTGCAGCCAGGGGACAGCCCCTTCCCTCCCCGAGGGCCCTGCCACCCAGGCTGGGACACCTCACTGCTTCCCAACCCCTTCCTCCACCAGAGCTGCTGCCAGACCCTCTCGTCACCTGGCTCCTGCCCAACAGCAGAAAGTGAGGCTGACATAAGAGCCCAACATGAGTAGCAGTGCCCAAAGCCTCAGGTTCAGTGAGCCCTGTGGGAGCTGTGAGTGTCTGCCAGGCCACAGACTGCCAGGCTGCCCAGCTCAGCTCCAAGCAGGTGACCACTGCCGTCTCTGAGACCCCAGTGATGCTCGGCAGGGGCTGCCCCACCACGTCCTGCTGCATCTCACTGGGCCCATGGCACCCTGTGACCTGTGCCCAGAGGAGACTCTCCCACCCCAGCACGCTGTGCCAGCTGCTCTCTGCTCTGCTGGAGGCAGAGACACGCATCATGGCCAGAGCAGTCGTCAGTTTGAAGTGTTTTCCACTTGACTTAGGGCATCATGTGATGGTCAGTGCAACCACCTCAGGGGCGGTTGATGAGTGAGGGACAGTGACCAGCCTGGCAGAGCTGGCACAGCCACAGCTGAGGCCACAGGGAGGGAGCTGAGCAGAGCTGCTGTGCCACAGTTTCCTTGGAGAGGCAGTCGGTCCACTCAGCCATCACAGTCCCCAGTAACATCATAGCCCCAGCTCCACGGCTAGTCCTTGTACCACAGTGAACCCTCGGGTGTCACTAGGCCCTTTGGAGCAAGTTCCCAGACGTTCTCAGAAGCAGGAGCTGCAGGCAGGGACCAGCCCCTACTGCTGCACCTCTTTCTCGCCCAGCAGCCACGCTCTCTGCTGACAGCCTGTGGCACAGTGCCACATTCCCCGCCTGCACGATGGGTTCCTGAGTCTTGGGCTCAGCAGATCCTCTTCTCTGCTCTCCAGTGACGCAGCGTCACAATGTGCAAACCAGGGCTGGCCCATCTGGCCCATCCACACCACACTGCTGGGACAATTCTGCGATCTGCTGGACGGGGCTGGTGAGGGGCTGCCCCCATAGATCTGGTGAGGCTGCCAGGACAGCCCACACACTTCCTTGCCCTGGCAGGTGCCTGCTGGATGCTCGAGCAGCTGTTCCCTCGTTCCTTGCCCTTGGCTCTGGCTGCTGGCCAGTGGCACAGGCCAGTCCGTACCTTTCAGCTCATCCTCGTACACTTTGACCCCCTGCAGACAGTGGTTCTGGGGGAGCATGGTGGTGCTGGACAGGACCTTGGTCTCCCCAGTCACTCTGTCCTTCTCCACCGTGATCTCCACTGAGTACATGGCTGGGACACAAAGAGGACAGCGCATGTTACGGCGGCCCCGGCCCTCCCCAGCCCTGTTCTGTGGCTGGTTGCAGGACAGCATGGCGCTCAGCGGTGCGAGGCGGAGGGAGCGAGGCACTGGGCTCAGCGGTGCTCAGCAGTGTGAGGCAGAGGGAGCGAGGCAGTGGCTCAGCGCTGTGGTGCTCAGCGATGCTCAGCGGTGCTCAGCAGTGTTAGCGAGGCAGCAGCAGGAGCGGTGAATGCAGAGGTGTGACATCCCTCGCACATCCCTCCTCCCAGGACCTGCAGGGCAGTCGCTGTCCTGGTGCCGTTGGCATCACCTTACCTCCCTCACTGCTGCATCCCCCAGGCTTGGCCCAGACAGGCCCTGGGGGCACTGGCCACGTCCGTCTGTCCAGCTGGTGCGCAGTGCTGGCCATGAGGCCCAGGCTGGAAGCCAGGCTCATGCTCACAGAGGTGCATCCCCCACTGAGAGTGTTGGCATTGCAGCATTCCCTCCACCCCCGTGGGACAGACGATCCTCAGCATCTCTCCTTCAGCTCCTGGCCAGTCCCTGCCAGCAGTGGGGTCACCTCGGCCCTGTGCATGGTGCTATGCTCCAAGGATCCCAACCTGGGCTCTGCCCTGTGCCGGTGCCGCTGTCCGGTGTGAGTTGTTGCCCCAGAGCAGAGCAAACCCTCCAGCAGCAGAGCTGCTGCAGCACTC
>NW_008663007.1:2541-2755 GCF_000695815.1 Acanthisitta chloris
CGGAGAGCAGAGACGACCAGCTCAGCCAAAGTGACCACCTGGTCGTTGGTGTGCCCGTGGGACAGGCCCAGGGAGGGCGGCACGTCCCACCACGGCTGGCGCCTGGGATGGGCTCCCCCACCACAGGACACCACTGCCCAGGAGGGCACTGGGGCAGGGGACAGGGCCCCATCTCGCTCTCCCCACCCATCTGGCCCCAGCCCTGGGGCAGCAT
>NW_008663008.1:0-436 GCF_000695815.1 Acanthisitta chloris
AAAGAAAAGGACAAAGATTCCAAGGAGGAGGAAGGAGATAGAAGGCTGTTAAATGAACATCCCTTCTCGGCAGCTTCGGTTGTAGCCCAAGCGACTTGTTACCATTGTATGAAGCCTTTGGATAAGGATGCGTACTGCTGTGAAAGTAAGTCAGGGGGGTTCCCCTCTTCTTCTGTCATTGAATCTGGCATGGAAAATGCAAACCTTATGCTTTAATTTTCCTTTTGCTAAAGGGTGTGGGGTGGGAGGGAGAGTCTGGAGACGGTGATTCATGGAGCAGCGTGTTGCCTTGTGGAAACTGGACTGAACAGAGTCGCGGCTCTATGGAGGTGTCCTGCAACGTCTTTACTAGCCTGAACTTGGCTATCGCAGCATCCCGTGGGTTTTCTGCCCCTGCTTGTTGTGATGTATCAGGCAGCTGGAGGCCTTTGGTTTT
>NW_008663009.1:0-3746 GCF_000695815.1 Acanthisitta chloris
ATTCCAACCCCTAAAATTATTTGATTCCTTGATTCTATGATTTCCATTGCAAAAGCTACAGCTGCTCTCTGCTGCTCCTGTCACAAAGTACAAAATTACCCTCCATGACAACCCAAAATTTTCTCCTGCATTTTCCCAAGGACACAGGGACTGAAACACACACAAATGTACAGAGCCTGGAGTAATTAGAAGATGATTTTACTAAAAATAGCTCCCATCTCAGCCTTACATTTAAAACACTGTAATTTCCCAAATAGGAACCTGGCCTCATTCCTTCATAGTTGGAATGCCTAAGTCATTGCCACATCTGACTTTCCCCAAATGGCAAGTCACAGCTTTTGGTGGCTCACAAGGGCTGCCTGTTTGTGTTTGCCTCAGTACTGAGGATAAATCAGTTGGTGCAGATGTAGCAAACTGTCCAAAATTGAAACTCAGTGGTGTGAGGGTGAGATATTTACTCACCATGGTTTGGTCTAGAGCTTGAACGACCTGAAGCAGGGAAGACTGTCAGGAACAAGGTGACCTTGATGGGTCCTGTTGAAGCCAAGATCATTCAAAGGCCTTTGAGGCACTGAGCGAGTCCAGCCAAGGGCAACGAGGGCAGCAAAGGGCAGAGCACATGGGCAAGGGCTGAGGGAGTTGGGTTGGTCAGCCTGGAGAAGAGGCTCAGGGGTGACCTCCTGGCTCTCTGCAACTCCTGCCAGGGCTGGAGAGAGGTGTGGGATGTGTGTCCTGCCAGGGCTGAGGGAGAGGAGAGAGGGAATGGCCTTGAGCTGAGCCAGGGCAGAGTCAGATTGGATGTGAGGAGAAATGTTTTGCCTGTTGTGGTGTTGAGGCCCTGGGATATTGCCCAGGGAGGTGGTGCAGTCACCATCCCTGGAGGTGTTTCAGAGGTGTCTGATGTGGCACTGGAGGATCTGGGTTAGGGTTTGGGGGTTCCAGCAGGGACAGGTTCATGGTTGGACTCGATGGTTTTTGAGGTCTCCTCCAGCCTGGATGGTTCCATGATTTAACTCGATGCAAGGTGTGGTGTTTTCCAAACAGGTTCAGAGGGACCTCACAGACATTCAGTTGAGCTGGTCTCCCTTTTCTTGGTTACTCCTCTGGACAAAGAGCAGCTGAGCTTCATGACATCCCTGTGACTGGGTATGGGGGTAATGTTTTCTCTTGCTGTGGCTTCCTCACCACACAGGGCTCTGTCCAAAACTGGTGGGTAGACAGAATGATGTGTAAACTGAGATCCAGGGAATAAGTGTTTTTGTCATAGCTGGGAGGACTGCACACCAACTGATCAGAGTAAAACTTGGCCAAGAGCATTGTTAATTCCCTAAACTGTCTGAAAATGAAAGAGAATATCAGCAAAATGGGATTGAAGTTAACCTCTTTGATGTCTCTTAAACAAACCTTTGGGTAATTTCTCCTCCACATCTGTGCATGCTGCAGAATTAAGTGTTTTTTTACAACTTTGCTGAGTTGCAAAATGTCTGTGATTTTTGGGTTATAGATTTCAGTGACATGGTTTTGCCACTCTATTAAAGAGAGCATAACTAAACTCCCTTTTGACATGTTCCATGTCATGGAATCTTAGAATGAACGAGGTTGGAAAAGACCTCTAAGACCACTGAGTGTACCATCAACCTGTCACTGCTGGAGCCCCTAAACCCTGTGTCTGGTTCTAAGTCCATTTTGCAGGTGGATCCTATTTGTATTTGTTTCTCTGATGTACTTGGGCAGTTTAATCATTCAAACAGCATTTTTAGGTCTTAAAAACTATACACAATTGAAAAAAGGTCCCAGTTGCCAAGAGGTTTTGTTTGAGTTGATAACTTCAGTTACTGCAGATCGAAACTGATCTCTAGAGTAGAAAGTTCTTTGCTTGGCACTCTGTGCTGTAAACAGAACTGCAGAGAAGTCACTGGTGTGGAGTGGCTGAGTTGTGTTCTAATAGCAGAAGCTGTCAGAAAGGGATGGAAGTCCTGAGCTGAGTGAAGATCTGAACGGGCTCTTTCCTCCCCCTGCTCTCCCACGCAAGTGTTGGTGTGAGAAGAGGCTGTTTTGAAGTCCCTGAACCCTCTTGTGAAGCCTTTGATTTGCTGGAGCTCTCCCTGTTCTTCCTTTTGATTTGCTAAGCATGTAAGAGGTTAAACTGGGACATGTGGTTGTCTCTGTGTAGCAGTCTGCATTTCAAAGGTGGATGGAAATAGACATTAGAAGGTTTTACTGTACCCGAGCTGTATCTTAATCATCTTCATAGCTGCTTTTTTTTCTTTCAGAGTCATCACTAACAAGAGCAGATTTGATTGTTCTAGACATGAGTGTTCATTAGAGATGAGGGGGAAGTGGTAGGACCCACAGCTCCCTGTGTAAGTTGTTCTGCCAACCTTGAGTAAGACATCTAACACATCCTTAGCTGTCACTGGACAGGGATTGCTGGGAGCCCTGTCAATGTGCCTGAGAGATGGGGCTGGATGGATTTCTCACAAGAGAAGGACTTGATAAAGAGTTCAATATTAATTTATGCCCCTAAGCAGTGTAATATCCCACTCTGTAGCTTCTTGTGACAGGAGGAGGCTTGAATGGGATCAGAATCATTTTCTGACTCCATGAGGTCTCTAAGGACATGGAAGTGTTGGAGCAAGTGCAGAGGAGGCCACAGAGCTGCTCAGAGCACTGGAGCATCTCCCTGTGAGCACAGGCTGAGGGAGTTGGGGCTGTTGAGCCTGGAGAAGAGAAGGTTGTGTGGAGAGCTCAGAGCACCTTGCAGGAGCTGAAGGGGCTCCAGGGAAGCTGCAGAGGGATCTGTGTTAGGAGCTGCAGGGACAGCACAAGGGGCAATGGGCACTGATTGAAGGAGGGAAATTGAGGTTGGATGTTAGGCAGAAGTTTTGCCTGTTCTGGTGGTGAGACCCTGTCCCAGGGTGCCCAGGGAGGCTGTGGCTGCCCCAACCCTGGCAGTGTTCACAGCCAGGTTGGCTGAGCCTTGAGCAACCTGCTCTGGTGGGAGGTGTCCCTGCCCAGGGCAGGGCTTGGGGCTGGGTGAGCTCTCAGCTCCATTCCAACCCCTAAAATTCTGTGATTCTGTGCTTCTAATTAAATGATTCACTTAGTCTCTTTGCCCTCAATTGACTTAACTTTTCCAGAAAGTCCAGGTCACCTCCCTTCAGTCCCACTCTGGAGGACTTCAGCCATCCAGAACCTGTAGAAAACTCAGTTTGATCAGTGTTTGTACAGTAAACTTTTTCACACAGGCCCAGTCTAGTGCTGTGTTGTTAAAACCACCTTTCCTTGCTGTCCTACCACAGGATTGACTGTTTGGGAATGACATTGTTGGCAATAAGACAGTGAAACTTTGGGAAAGTCATTAACACAGTCTGCCCTTCCTGAATAAGTATCCCCTTGCAAACCATCTGCTCAGATTGGAAAAGCTTTGCTCTTCTCACAGGTCATCTGAGGATGGGAGAGAGAAAAACAAGACCAGAATCACACAGGAACAGCACTTTGTGCCAGGCTAATGACCAGCCCAGACCTGCCAGCAAAGGTGCAGGAGCAGGGACCTTTCAAAGCTGCAGTTAAACTGAGAGCTAATGTGGGCTGGAAATCTGCTGCACACACAACTTTGTCAGGAGGATCAGTTGTACAGTCAGTTCACAGGGAAGCACCAGTTCCTTGGAGAAGAAGAGCCAAACCCTGTTGTAACAGGCAGATATATTAGACAAACTGAGAATCACAGAATTTTAGAGGTTGGG
>NW_008663010.1:0-4186 GCF_000695815.1 Acanthisitta chloris
CAGGCTGGGGCTGCGGGATCCGGGTTAGACACTAGGAAGGGGGTTAGATACTAGGAAGTTTTTTCCTGTGAGGGTGTTGAGACACTGGCACAGGTTGCCCAGGGAGGTTGTGGCTGTCCCAACCATGGCAGTGTTGACAGCCGGGTTGGATAAAGCCTTGAGCAACTTGGGCTGGTGGGAGGTGTCCCTGCCCAGGGCAGGGGGTTGGGACTGGATGATCTCTAATGTCCATTCCAACCCCTACAGTGCTGTCGTTCTGTGACCTGAGCACACCACAGCCAGCGCGGGGCAGGTGCTGCCGTGGGAATGGCAGTGCCCATGCCCTGGGTGCTGGCTGTCCTGCAGCCTTGGATGGAACACTTCATCGAAATACAGGGCAAAAAGTTTGTTTTGCAGGGCATGAAATGTACCTGTAGCTTCTGGTATGATTTCAATAGGCTGCATCATGATAAAAGCAGCTCTTCTGTCTCCTGGGATGTTGCTTTAAAATTGCTATTTCAGGTTAGCTGATACCACTCTTTTTCTTTCAGTAAAATCCTCCCTTTGGCAAGAAAAGCTGATTCTTCAGTTCTGACACATGTAAGTCACTGAGGTGTTTTATCCTCATAAGCACCTCAGGATGTATTCAGATTGACTAGCCAAGGTCTCAGCTTGGCTGAGATCTTTAGGACAGAGATTTTGTCTTCCCTCACGTTTAAGTGCAGCACATGATGTTAGCAGCTCAAGTGGTCTTATGTCTCTTGAAAGAAAGACTTCTGTGCTGTATCTATACAGATAAAGATTGGCCTAATGAGATGCATCTACAGTGTTGCAGGAGCATAAATAAAAGCATTGATGCAGCAAAGTGTAAAGCCAAGTGGAATAAACAGCTCTGCCTACAGATTGTTCAAGTGTTTTAACATTCAGTGGTTTGCTGCTTTCTGCTTGGTGGGCTGTTTGGTGCTGACCCTGTTCTTCTAGTGTGCTGCAAGAAATTAAAATAATTTACACATTTCTTTTACATTTTTTCCATCCATACAAACGATGGTAGTGATCAGAGAGTTGTGCAACTGCAAGTGGAAGGGGCAATTATCCCTACTGCAGGAGGTGGGAGTCAGCTGAATACCAATGAGGCCTGGGCTGCCAACACTACAGAGGCAGGAATATGTAATTAACAAAGTATATGCAGTTTAAATCAGCCAAATCTGTGTTGTGTACTAAGCCTCTCCAAGGTTCATACCCAGAGATTCACCTTGCATTGATTGCTTGATGGTGTATTTTCCTTCTCGGAAAATAAAGTTGCAAACCATCTCTCAAGCACCCAAGCTGAGTGAGATGACTATCTGGAAGGATCTAAAAGGTAGGCTGAGAGATTTCATGCTCTGGGTTATAAATTATAGGGAAACAGGGAAACAGGGAGAAACACTGCCCTTTCTTTAAAATTTTAATCAACATACACAGAGAGTAACATAGAATAACAAAGAATAACACAGATCCTCACAGTTCCCACTAAGTACCTCCCTGGCAGCTCAATGCTTCACTATTTATCATTGTCCATTTTTTATGGAAACAGTTGACATTCAACTATTAGTGACCTGGTTGGTATTTGGTTTTTTTTTTTCCCTGGATGTTAAACACTTCGTAGCTTCCTGTTCTTGGTCCTTTTTAAAATTCAACATTTTAGAGCATAGAAAATATATTGTTCTATCAAGTTTATTTCTCTGACATTTATTCAGTGGAGAGTGTGATCCTAATATTAAAGGCTTTTGGTTTAATGCCCAGGATAGAGACAATTCTTTTCACTAGTCTTCCCTAAAACAGGTCATTTTATCACTGTGGCTCCCCTTGCTGGTGTCTGGGAAGTTAGTGTTTTGGAACAGCATAATTATTTGAAGGAATATCTGTTTTTAAAGGATTTGTGGGTGATATTAGATGGCTCAGCCCAGTTGTGCCACAAGTTATTAAGGTTTCTGTCTGCTAATGTCATGGAGCTGGGCCTATATAGAGCCATAAATAATATTGTGTGAGATGCAGTGACAGACTTTTACTCCAGTTCATCTTTTTATCATGTGTTATATTAAATTTAAACACAATTGTTGAATTCCTTTGTGTGGGTAAATGTTTTTTTGATGTCTCCTTCTATTAAAGTTGTAATATCCCTTTTAACCAGAGGGCTGCATGGAATTCATACTTGCTAGGTGTGTTTCTCAAATAATCCTCTCATTAATGTTGACAGCAGAACTAATTGGGCTGTCACAACAAGGTTTGGTATCCAGTCAAGGAATGACGATGTGGAGTCAGTGGAATTAAGCATGTTCTGATGGTGGGAAAAGTTCATGTGACTCATTAATGAGATGTTCATAAGCATTGGGCCATGAAGCTGCTAAGAGAACTGAAACACCTTCCCTATGAGGACGGACCAAGAGGGTTGGGGCTGTTCAGCCCAGAGAAGAGAAGGTTGTGTGGGGACCTCAGAGCAACCTTTCAGGACCTGAAGGGACTCCAGGGAAGCTGGAGAGGGACTGTTAGGATAGGAACTGACAAGGAGTAGTGGGGATAAACTGAAAAAGGGAACTTCAGATTAGATATTAGGAAGAAGTATTTCCTGTGAGGGTGGTGAGACACTGGCACAGGTTGCCCAGGGAGGCTGTGGCTGCCCCAACCCTGGCAGTGTTCAGAGCCAGGTTGGATGGGGCCTTGAGCAACCTGTTCTGGTGGGAGGTGTCCCTGCCCAGGGCAGGGGGTTGGGGCTAGATGATCTCTAAGGAAGGGAACTTCAGATTAGATATTAGGAAGAAGTATTTCCTGTGAGGGTGGTGAGACACTGGCACAGGTTGCCCAGGGAGGCTGTGGCTGCCCCAACCCTGGCAGTGTTCAGAGCCAGGTTGGATGGGGCCTTGAGCAACCTGTTCTGGTGGGAGGTGTCCCTGCCCAGGGCAGGGGGTTGGGGCTAGATGATCTCTAAGGTCCATTCCAGCCCTTTACATACAATGAAACTATGAAATTACTTTGTAGGAAAAGGCAGTTTGAGGTTATTTTTGTTTAATTCTGGAAATGTGAAGGACAAATGCAAGAACTCTTACAAGCTTTGAAAGCATTAGTTGGCAGTTCAAGATCCAGTAAAGGTTTTCCTCTTTATCAGCACAGACATTGCAAGGAGCACCTAGACACCATAAATCATTGATGAGAGACTGAAAATATTCCAAAGGAAATGCTCTGGGTCATTCAGCATCCTGGGAAGTCATTGTTTAGGGCCTGCTGCATTTAAAATGGTCATTTCAGCTTCCATTAACTCCCATCTCTAATTAGAAAATGGATTGATCTTTGCCTGAAGTTGCTGGAGACTGGCAGGTGTCCATGGCAGATCAGAGCTCTGCATACAAATGAAATGTTAAAAGTGTCCACTGAGCTACAGACAGAAAAAAAAAGACCTGTATTTGTAGACAGCTGTTGTTAACTATATTCTGGGTGGTGTAGGAAACCACAGTTATCTACATTTCAGTTAGTATGACCACACTCTGCCTTCCTAATTTTGCTTTGTGCTTTCAGAAAATATCCTTACTCACATGGTTCCTAACAAGTTAGGAAAGAGCAAATCTCTACCTCCCTGTGTTGATGCCTTTCAGTGCAAACTACAGGTTTCCTTGTGAGTCCTTTCTCCTTACAATTGCAGGAATTTCAATAACCCTATGGGAAAACATCTGCAAATGCAATAAAGTTCCATTAGGCAGCACTATCAGATATCTATTCACATGGATGTATTTCCATTTATATGGAAGCATATCAACTCCTCACCAGAGGCATGGGGTGGGACTGAATCTCTAAATCATATCTTTCACAACAGTCTTGATCTTTTGTGTCTGAATAAATTCAGTGCTGCTTACAAGAGTAGCCTGGAAAGTTCTCAGATCCTCCTGCTTTCAGAGACACACAGAGATGTTTGGTTTTAGCTCAGTCTGTGTCCTTGTGGACATGTTTGCATCAGTTCATTTTCATTTTCCCCCATGCAGAGTTCTTGTAGGTGCTTTAAATAGTGGGGTATTGGAGCCCAGTGGTTTATCATTGTGCTTCCAAGGAATCATGTGTTCCCTTAGACAGACAGCTTGGGACTTCTTCCGGAACATGACATTAATTCATGTGCAAGAGGAGAACTAAAAAACCCAGAGAGTAAATGTTTCACAGTTTCATAGAACATTAAGGGGTTGGA
>NW_008663011.1:0-5343 GCF_000695815.1 Acanthisitta chloris
GCCCATGGCAGTGGGGTTGGAACTAGACTATTTTTAAGGTCCCTTTCAGCCCAACCCATTCTATGATTCTAAACTTTGTTTAAACTTGTTAAATATATTCAAAATTTCTCTAAGACTAAGTCTTATAATTTAGACCAACATTCCTAAATTTACATTTTGAAAACAAATATGAACAAAGATATACCTACTTACACAGACTTCTAGCATAGTTCTAGAAGTAAAAAATATTTATTCTGAATTTTCCAGTTTACATATTCCTGCCTATATTCAATGACATACAAGCAAATTAATAACTTCAATCATATGCACAATCCCATTGAATTAACTCTGTCATTTACAGGATATGCTTAAGTGGCCTTTTGACATTCCATCCAAAGTTGCAAATCACTAAGTCTAAACTTCTGAGCTAATTCTTTCTTATTCTAAAAATAATATGATATAAATTATCTGTAAATATTGTGATCCATGATAGTGAAAGTACTACCTCATTCACATCTATTTACATGGTTCTTTCATTCCAGGAAAGGTTAATATATGCTTAGCACTTTCTGAACTGCTTCAGTATTTCCTTGAAAGACAAATAATTCTTTGAAAGAAAAATATGAAAGATGAATACTAATTAGGATATTTTTTGATGACTGAACTTGAAATACATAAGAAAAAAATTACAGTATTAAGTTAGTACTATACTCAGCAGAGATTAAAAGGTAAAGCATGTTTCACAGCAAGAAAAATTCTGCTGTGTATCTGAAAGGTTACAAATGTGATTAACTGTGGCAGGTCTCATGTGCTCCGCTCATAAATCTCACACCTGGTAATGCATTAGGGATGGCAGGTGTAAACATGATGAAAAAGTGCAATTTCATAATGCCATACAAGATTAAGACAAGCAAATTAAATTGGGATTTGGAAACTTTGAAAAAGTATTAGTAATTAGTATTAGCATTAATATTACACTTTATGCTGTGACTTATTTTTAAATTAAAAGTTATCAGTTTTTATGAATATTTAGGGTAAAGTCCTCAAAAGTATTTCTAATGGCGTCTTGCAGGTTACTGGTATCCATATGTAGCCAACATATGTGCTCTGGAAAAAGATCACTTACTAGACATGATGGCATATGTCACCTTGGCAATGATGGCACTGCATGGCAAACTCTTTAAACACAATCCCTTTCATTTGTGCACTAAACACAATTTAGGTAAAATATTATAAAATAAAGCCAAATAAAAAGAGCTAATTTACCACATCCTAAATAATATTTTATCAACTGTGCACCTAAAGCTCCTCATATTTTAACAGTATTCTACTTCATTTTGACCTAGGTATGAATTTGCTGACTCTAGGTATGTTTCCAGAGTCCCAATAAATACAGCAATTCCTCACTGTCTAGAAGGCAAAGGGGCTCTATTGATATCAAACACCACACACACACCACCCACCCCATCAGATATCTTTTTTTAAGGAACACTGTTACAGCATCTGGCATGTTTGAAATAAACAGAATATTGTTATAAAAATTAAGAGCTAATGAGATTAGCTTAAATTTCACAATACAAAAATGACCTTTTCTAAAAAGACGCTTTACTTCATTAATTTGTACATTAATTTTTTTCTCTTTCCAATCTGTTTTGGTAACCAGATACCAAATTCTTTAAAAATTACTTTTTTTTCTTCTACTATGTTATTTATTGCTTATGTCTGGGGGTTGGGACTAGATGGGGGTTGGAATTAAATGATCTTTAAGGTTGCTTCCTGCCCAAATCATCCTATGTTCTTCATGGAACAACAAATTTTTATGCAATTAATAGGAAGGCAAGACAACTGATGGGAAGAGGATGGTTACATTAACATTCAGGGGAGGTAGCTACTGAAGTATCAGAATCATCTTAGATAATTTATTTAGCAAGAGCTAGAAATGGACATTTCTCACAGATTATTCATATCATGGGTGGGTTGAGTTACTGCTGCTCTTAAAATGTTTTTTTTCTTCTCTGATCATATGATGAATGAAAGGCAAGAAACTTTCTAATTATAGTATTTTGGTTACATAGCTGGAATTGTGAGGAAACAAATTGATACCATTTACTGACAGAAAGCAATACAGAGTACTTTAATTTATGTTCGGTGCCAATGAATCCAGGGAGAAAGAAAATCAGGCCTTCACTTTTTCTCTCTGTGTGGTTTTTCTAAGACTGGAGAAATAGTTTAATAATTTGCTTTAGATACCAGACCAATATCTAAAGTAAGCATTTTTATATTTGCTGTTCAATACATATTTAACATAGAGGTATTCACTTCAGTCATAGCGAGATCTATAGACATGTACTTTGGTATGAAAAGTGAGAATAAAGCACAAGATTTGTTGTTAGAAAACAGCTGAAGGGAATGTGCTACTGGACATTTTTTTTGGCTGTGAAATAGCCCTCATTATTCTGTCTCTTTGAGCACAGAACATACAGCTCATGTTTTAAGATAAGAACCCTAGTCAGCTCATTTGCCATCATTTCAAAACAGAAAGGCTTCTAGGTCCCTCAACCTTCCATCTCCAGATGTGGGTTTTCACTCAGGTACCTACATCAAGTTTACATGTAGTTTATGCTTAACATGAATCTGTTGGTAGATCAAAGTTTCATCCTCACAGGCTCAGTGTCAATGAAGTCCTTAGGGAGAGACCAAGGCTGGGAAGAGCTGTGGGGAGCTAGAGACCATCCCTGTTATGCTCTCCCTTGTGGCCCTGGGGGAATGAAATGGTGTTCTGGACATGGGCAGGGTTGGGGAGCACCAGAGGGTGGACAGGGGCAGTGACTGAGACCCATTCACACCCTCAGGGCCCTGACACTTGCAGCCAGATCCCACACTTCAGAGAGCAGTCTGCTCTGGGCTATGATGGGCAGAGTGGGTTCAGGATTAAACCCTCAGAGACCATTCTGCAGGAAACTGCATTGCTCATGCAGTAACATTTATGTCACAAAGGTTAGAAAATTTAAAATGTAAAGTGGTTGTTCATAATAAGACAAAAATACTGGCCTGCTTGATCTTTCACTGGAAAGTTCCATAATGGATAATGATAAACTCAGAGGAAAGCTGTACCCCACGACTCACTGGGAGAGTGGAAGGGAGCCAAGTAGAGCACCTGTCTCAAATGTCTGTAAGAGGAGATGAATTCCACTTTAAGACATCTGTCATACACATGGGGAAAACATAACTAAATAAAACACCAAATATTATTAATTTTGATAACAAATCCCAACTCTGAATCCCAGTTTCACAATGGCAAATCCCAGTAAATCCTTAGACTGAGTTTCAGACTCGTGCTTCTTTAGCAGTCCTTTGCCAGCAGGAGGCCACAGGAGGTCAGATGCTGTCAATCCCTTTTGCAAGGATACTTGCCTGCCTTTATTTGAGGATATGCATACATGCCTGTTTCTGGCTTACTCACACAGGATGGAAAGACAGAACTTCCTTTCAATACTCTTTATGGAGTCATGTTTCTTGTTTACTCACTCTGGCAACCAGCCCAATATTTAGCCCCTAAAAAGTGTTGGTTAACAAGTCCCTAAATTCTTACAATGCACTTCCACAAGGGTGGTGGCTAACAAGCCCTTACTTTTGTACAGTACACTTCCATAGGTTCTCAATTCCCACAGCAAACTCCTCAAAGGTGCTGGCTAACAAGCCACAGCACACTTCCACAAACATGCCACTCCCACAACAAATTTCAGTATGCACTATGGGGTAGAATATGATAGCTGTGCTTTGCCCAGGCAAAGAAAGAGAGGGAAGAAATAAAGGCAGAAAAGGGAGAAAGGGAGCAAAGAATATCACCAGTCTTTAGATCCTGTGTTGGTCCTGCCGCGTGGATGGTTCAGACCTGGAGCAGTTAGACAAAGGAAGAGAGACATAAAGAGAGGGAGGGGGACCAATCTGCTCCCTTTTATAATTAACCTGGTGTATGCTCCACATGCTCATTCACCCTGTGCCTCATTAGTTAGTGCAAAAACTATCACCTGACAGATTAGTTTGAACAATTTTATGATAGGACTGATTTTCCATTGCAAAATGTTCAGAGAATATAACATTTACAAACTAAATATATAAATTCTATAGCAATTTCAAAACCTGTTTTTCAATGGTGGGATCAGGAATATGTGGAGAATGTGTTCAGTAAATCTAAAAGCTGATAACTGAATTCTCTTCTATATCTCTTCTATATCTTAAAACAACATTGCAGTCTTTTTTCCTGTCCTTCAGTGCTGTGATATACTCAGTAAAAGTGCTCCACAGACTTACCGGTTGAAAGAGTTAAAGATATAATCCACAATCCTGAAAAGTCCTAACTTCTGCTTCTGGCAATGCAGTAGGACAATCATGAGGAAGAGAGCAACAGCTCACCTCAACCAACTTCTGTGTAAAGTTGCAAAAATGCAGACACAAAGCACAGTCATGCATGGAATTATATGAAAGTCTTTAGCCACATTGTGGTTGGGTAAATTGTGGTAGTGATTCTTCCCCATCTGTATTTACCTTTTCAACAATTTCTTTTGGAAAGACTGTATATTCAGTGTTCAGAAAGGCTTGAGAAATTTAATTATTCCTCCTTCCTACAGATGCAATTCAGTGATAGCAGCTTCTTCCAGTATTCAGTGCATGTCCTCAGAAGGTAAGGACAATCTAGTCTTGAGAAAAGAACTGTAAGGTTTAGGCTCCGTGTGTTTGCCTTCTTGTTTTTCTTGCAATTTTTCCTTCCTGTCACCTGTTCCCCCACAAAGGTCATATTATTTATCATTACAAGGAGGTTTTCTCTGAAAACTGCTTTGCACTGAAGAAACAAAGTGGAGGATTTATTTGGGATATGTTTGTGCATTTAGTGTGCTCCCAGTATTTTATTTATAGGAAAATAAATATGCTAAATAACCAATATGTAATTTCCTGCAAACCAGCTTTATGCTATTTCTTTGTTTCCCTCTGTTTCTAAAATGCAAATTATATTTAGAGTCTTCTAATAGTAAGTTTATGTCTGGTTTTGTTTCAGTTTTTATATCTTTGCTGTCTTGTAATTTTCTTTGGGTTTTGGTTGTTTTGTTGGCTTCTTTCCCATTTACATTTCTGTAATGTTGTTAAGCCATTATAATATTTTCCTCCTGATCATTACAAATTATGAGTCTCTATTACACAGACATGGAGTAGAGAGGTTCTCATTCTAATTTTCCTCTGGCAAAAAAAAATTTCCTCATGAATTGTTTATTTTCTTCCTGACATAATCTCAGTGACATGTGTTCTTTGCAGAAACCTATTTGTGGAGTTATTATTATTTTACAAGGTTTTCTACACCCAAATGGC
>NW_008663011.1:5365-64538 GCF_000695815.1 Acanthisitta chloris
ACAAAAGTTCCCCCCTGCTAAGAAAAAGGGGGTTTTAGTGACAAGTAGTTTTTTTTTTTGGTGGTACATCCTATATCTGTGTTGTACATGTATCCTGTACAGTTTTCTGCAAATTATAATGGGGTAGCATTGAATCACACCTCATGCATTTAGCACGTATTGTTATCAGTGTGAGCAAAGCAGAGAGAATAATCAACCCTTTTGGAAGCTGTCTGGTTGCACTGTGCTTTGCTGTTTTCTATGGTTTTCTTGCTTATAGATTTTTATACAATGCTAAACTGTTACTACTCTTTATGAAAGAAGCAAAGATACTAAAACTCTTGTCACACTGACCTTACCCAGTAAACCAAATGACTAATTTATTAAGAACTTTTTCCTGAGCCAAAAAAAAAAATAATCAGATTGTCCACAGCTCTTACTTAATACACAAACAGTTCTTTTAAACTCAGAATAAAGTAGGAATTGAGATACAAACCGAATAACAAACCTCAACATAAATAGTTGAAAAAGGTAAAAAGTGTATATAGTCCAAAGAGCTCAGAGCAAGAAATGTGAATTTAATTCATCAGCTGTTTCAATAAAGTAATTCTGTCTTCTAATAATGTAATAGTGGATGGAAGTCTAAGGATGAGATCAAGTTATATTATTCGGAAATTAAGACACCTGTGACTGTTCTGTAGCTAAAACACAGGTTCCAAGAGCCATCCATGATCATTAACTATGCCATAGTTCCAGCTGCTACAGAAAAGCATAAGTCTGTCAAAGGTCATGTTTAATGTTTGCTTATGCTTATGCAGATTTTTCAGATAGTTTAGAGTGGCCAATTCAATACAGCTTCTATTGTTTATAATGGGATCTTAGATGCCTGTGTTGTGCAGACTCTTATAAAGAAAACATACGTCAGCTCTTAATGCTGAATCAGACTCCCCTGTAATTTCATGACAGTGTTGTTACAGGCTTAACTGTTATTTGATCAAAAGTGACATCTGGATGTCCCATCTAGCTTCAGGATTCCACTGATCAAGGCTACATATATGAGAGATCACAGGAACAAGTCTTCTGATAAAGAGATCTTATAGTCAGAGAGGACTGAATTCACTTTCCTAAACACAGGCACTTGCATTTTTAGACCTTCAGAGTGCCAAAAAAATCCGCAAAAGTATGGCAGACCCTAAAAGCTTGCTGGAGATACATGGTCTCCTGCACTAGCCATTGCAAACAAACAAGCAAAGTCCAGTCTCAAATGTCAGTCAATACTTGTATGTAGAAAAGTGAATTAAAATTTAAGCCATATCTCGTGGATAGTGCACACAACACAAGACAACAGTGAGATTATTACAATGAAAACCAAAAGTACACAGGCATACCATCACAGTTGTCAAGTGCTTAGGTGTATTAAAACGTGCATGCATTTTAAGAGGACCATCACAGAACTTCCCAAAAGCATGGAAAATGACATAAAAAAATAAAGGTTTTCTACAATTTATGCAGTTCCTACATTTGCCTTGCAGTTTTTATGCCAAAACTGCACAGAAGAGTTGTTAAAATACATAGTTTTCTTGGGCTAGTCTAGACTCCACACATCCCAAATTTTGCATTATTTGGGAATTTTTCACTTCAGTTAGAAAAAAAAATAGAATCCCATCATTCAGGAGGTCTGTTGGAACATGAACAAACTGTGAGGAGTGAGGAGAATGCCTCTATACGCAGGCTGAAAAACTCCCCAGAACAAATTGTTATTTGCAGAAAATTACTGTGTGAAAATGCAGATACCAGGTTTCTGCATTTTGATTCTCAGTCTGGATATAGAAACACAGAGCTGAAATAAGTTCAAAACTTATACCTGTGATCTGATCATGTCTAATGTACTGACAGTACAACACTCGGGTGTTGTTGACCTAGTGTTGACCATTAGGTTAATGGTCTATATCTTTTATGCAACCAGTAGGTAACTAGAACACTTAACCAGAAAGTCAGAATGTTGAGGTGCTTGAACTCCCAAAACAACAGAGCTATAGACAATCCTCATAGCACAAGGGTTGGAGATGGGGAAATATGAGCTGGAATACAAGTTTTTCTCTTCATAATGCCCTAATCACTAAACACCATTCCTGAGAAATTTGCTCACTGAATCATTTTGAATCTGCTTTTTCTGGGGAAAAAAATAAAGCTATGATCCACAGGCTCATTATTATTGCAAAGAAAAGTGACATCCAATGATAAGGAAATTATTAGTATGTCCTCTAGAAAATTAAACCTGAAATCTACAGTAGAAGGAATAGCATTTTCCTAATATTGATAAACCTAGCCCACTCTGTCCATATGCTTTCCCTTCTCTCCTCAGTTCATCCACTTTTTCTGTTTTCTCAGCCTTAGGAAAAATGATAAATGGACTCCAATACATGGCCTCTGTTAACAGCCTAGATGTCTAAAAGATGGACATCAGGCCAACCTGCACAATAGAAACAGCCTCAAGGCATTCTAAGGTGATAGCGAGGCCATATGCTAATGTTCCTTTCTACTCAGCATCTCTGTGACCTTCTTTGCAAGCTGAGCTGCTGTTGAGATATCAGCACCAGAACAATAGTAATCATTCTTGTCCAAAGGGGCCTGATGATAAATTTGTTTGGTGGGTTGCACACAATGGTATTTAAACAACTTTTCATTGAGATGTGTTCACTGCTCCTCTGCTGTACCCTGTTCTTGTTTGTCCTCCCACCCAAGTTCCCAGATCCATGCAGGAACAAAAGTTTTGGCTGCTTCTCAGGGCGTGCACTACTTTACTCACTGGGATGCATGAGAAATACCTAGAAGTACACTCTGAAAAAATAAAGAGCAGAGATGAATTCTTGAATTCTCAGCTGGTGTGAGGTCAAAATCACACAAACAACTTTTGCATATGGAATGTAGAACATTCAGCAGTGCTCCTAGATGCATTGTCATGCATGCAAAGCCTTTTGTAGTCACATCCATCTAAGTTCCACTGCACATGCATATCATGACTGTGAATGTGCAAGCAGGCTACAAATGCTTGTAACATTCATGTTCCCAGACTACTTGGGGAATTTTAATGAATACATGTATAATTCATTTAAAAGGAGATAACTGGCATGTGGCATACCAGGAACTGTGACCTGTTCCATTGATGTTAATGATAACAGCCTCAGCCAACTGCCGTGATGAACCTCCTTGAACCTTATAGTAGCTCATATATTTTCCTCTTGCTATAAATGTTTTATTTTACCTGATACAGTAATGAAATTGTCAAGATAATGAACAGAGTAATCATTTCACACAAATGGCTAACTTTAATTAAAAATCACAGTGTTGACTGCTAAAATATGGGGGTAACAGACCATTGATCAGACCACAGAGCACTGATAATTGAGACGTGGCTATAGGCATAAAGACCTGTGAACTCCACCTTACCTAAGAACATAATGTTTGCTGTCAAGAGAGCAGTAGTTTCAACACATCATTAGCCCATATATATGTAATTCTTTACTCAGCTGTTAAATCTGCAAGGACAAATATTACCTGTTATACGAGCTCCAATGTAACAGCTGGAATTAATGAGGCAACTGCTAAGGTGAGGGATGTCAATGTTTTAAGAATGTGGTTTCCAGGAGCAATGAAAGAGTGCTTGTTCTGCCCAGTATTACTGAGGAGTGGAAACTCTCCTATCTTATGGCATGCTGTTCCATGGCTGCCTAAGCAAGTAGTACTCACAGAGGGAAACTGACATTGGCTTTTCTGAAGAATGCCTCAAACCTTTAATGTTCTGAATGTTGTAATCATTTTTGTGTCTCATCACTCGTCACATATCATAAGAACAGAGCTGGATATTATTTTTGGCAAGTTCAGGGGTTTTCAATTAGAACAGCCATTGATTGTCACTCTCTGCTTTTGTTCTGAAAGAGTAGAGGAAAAGAGAAATAATCAAATTTGGCTTACAAATAAAAATGATGAAGGTGATGCTGAAATACCTGATAAGGTCCAGAAGAGTTTTCAGCTGTGCATACATGTCTGGCCATTGTGGACTTGATGTGACATGACAAGGTCTTATGAGACTCATCCTTGATGCTGCCTTCTCAAAACTCTCTTCTTTTGTTTACTACTGAAGAAATCATGCTCTTTCCTCCCAAGTGTCTTTGTTACCTTTTTGCTATTTATAATATTATCTTTGAGGGTCACACAGATTTTGCAGCAAGATACAGTGTATCTGAGCTCTCTTCTTCATACCAGATGCCAGTTCACTGTCAGATAAAAATTAGTGTTTGAAATTTCCATGTAAAACTCTACATTGTATTGTGTTTTAGCAAAATTTATCTTAAGTATAGACCTCTGAATCAGTATAGAATGTCTTCTGGAACTCATTTCAAGCCATGTGGCAATCCACACTTTGTCTACTATGATCCCAAGGATACTTTGTTTTGCTGTTAACAGATATTTGAGAACTATGAAAGGGACCCCATCTGATGGCTTTTATAGAAGTACCCATTAAAGTTCTAAGCATATTGTATTTTTAATCAAACCATTGTTTCTTAGCAGTTGCATTACAGTGAAGAGCAGGATGAGTGCACTCCATTTGTTTCAGAAATTTGTTGATAGAGTTTGTTTTCTTTCTGTATGTTGTTTGTTACTACTTATTAAAAATATCTGTTAAAAATATATATTTTCTACCAACAAACCTCTTGGAACAAAATAAGATTTTTTTTTCAGTATGTGCAACACTGTGCTATTGTTAAGATGGCATCTGAATATAAGCTAGTAAGGTGTTTTGTATTAAGTGTAATCTTTGGTCACTTACACTGTTGGGAAATGGAAGATGGTGCTCGTTTTGTTGACTGTTTAACAGAATTCAGTGAATCATATATTACCTGACACAATTTTCCTCTGATATCATAAGAAGGGAAAGGCATGCTCAGTATTTCCAGTTCTACTTTTCTTCAGGAATTTATAAAAATGGGAACATAGGAAAAGGTAGTTTTTGAAAGTATAATACTATTAAACAAATGCAATTATTTTATCAATTACACTAAACACTAGATAACATCTAAAGCATTCCCCAGGGCCACTCAATTCACTTTGTTGGCTGTTCTGCCAGCAAATTCAGGAATACCTTTCTGAGTCTGACAGAATCTGCAAACATTTTCAAGGCCATTGAAGCCACCTCACCATAAAAGAATGCAAATTTTCGATCAGAGTTTAATCTCATCATTTGAAAAACAAAGACAGATCAAAGGCACAACCATAGCTGTGAATTTGTCTTTTCTTATCTCACTCCCAGAAGGTGTCAGCCGATCACCTACATTTGTGTTTCTGTCAGGTCCCATCACTGAAGGAGATCAGTGCTACTCATTCAGACCTAGACCTTCTGAAGAAACAGGCTGATTCCTTGTATTTCCGGAAATGTTTCTCATATTTAATAATTTAAAAATTATTTATCATGAGAGATAAAGCTACTTAAAACTAATAAGTCTGGGGGTTTTAATTAGGAGGACATATTTGCATCTGTTACATGTTCATTTGCTTTGAGTCAGATACAGAGCAACAGAAAGCAATTAAAAGATTAATATTTTCTCCAGCTAATAATCTGATATACCATAAATAAAGCCATTCTTTATCTACAGTCTAAATTATTTTCATTATATCTATTGTATTGTAGAAAGGATAAGAGATTGAACAAGGAGATGAATTCCCTTTGTGTATTAGTATCATCAATATTGGTGGTCTTCACGCATTTCTAGATCCCCTTTGTTCTATATATGAAACTATTATAAACATTTTTTTAAAAAATTTGTGCTTTGTGATGGGATTATTATAGATTTGTTAATTGGATCTATCAAAAAACAAGTTATTTGGACTCTGGAGCCTCTATCTGAAATCAAGATATCATGAATGTTGTTTTTTTCATTAGTACAAATAATGGCATGGGAACGAATTTAAGATGCCTGAAGAGATATGCTCGATAAATGTCAGGTATTAATACTGATTTATAAATTATGCAAATTCTGATATATTTGGAATGTCAAGATTAATGTAATTTAGGGGTTCAAGACATGTTCATGGCTTTGGCAAGTTGTCCATGCCATTAGGAAAATTCGAAATGAGTTCTCAGGCCAGCACTGTCATATGCCTTTTCTAGTAGTCTAAATATTTTGCAGTTTTACTGTGTTTTATGTATTATGCATGTGCCATATGTGACCTTTGGTGCAAGCAGCGTCTGCATGCTGTTTGCAAACCCACATTACTTGACAAAATATTTGTTCTGTAAATTTGCTTACATATATACACATATATAGCTATATGCGAGTGAACATTAGTAAATTTGCATTTGCGTGAAAAAGAGTTATATCACAGAATATTCAGAGTTCTAAGGGACCCACTAGAATCATCAGCCAAACTCTTGACCCTGTACAGGAAATCCCTGAGAATCATACCATATACTGGAGAGCACTTTCCAAGCATTTCTTGAACTCTGTCAGGCTTGAATCTGTGCTCACTTCCCTGGGGAACCTGTTCCAGTTCCCAGCCACCCTCGGAGTGAAGAATCTTTATCTAATATCCAACTAAACCTCCCCTGACACCACTTCAGGCCACTCTCTCAGGTCCTGTCACTGGTTGCCAGAGAGGTCAGGGCTTGGCTCTCCATATAATGGGTAACAAAGAGTTAATAGAATTTTGCTTTCACTGAATGTATATTGTCTGTGTGAGATAAGACTTACCCCGTAGTGGGACAACAGGGAGAGGATCAGACAATCATGAAACTAACTAGAATTTTGCTCTTGCAGAATGTATAGTTTGTGTTAAGGCCTATCCTGTAGTGGAACAACATGGGGGAGGAGCTGACATCCACAAAATTGACCAGAACTGGCTTGGAACCCAAGGTGAAAATTTCTTCCTCAAGGAAGACTCCTACTTAATACCTGAAGACCCCTGAAGACCCCCAGCCTGACCACCAGGAGATAGAGCACATGTGCCAGAGGGAGGGGACAAGGGAGGGGTTATGGAAAACATCTCTGAGAGGTAGTTGTAAAAATTCCTCCCACATCCCAGACAGACTATGAATATGTATTAAACTGTTGTAATAAGGTGTGTACAAAAAACCCCACGGTCGAGTGTATCGGTGCATCATGTGCCCAGGGCTGTAATAAATCTTTGCTCCCCTGACTTTGTTCTCGCCTAAATCTAATCAGTGACTGCTGTTTCTCACATCCATTTTCCCTCCACAGGAAGCTGTATACAGTGAAGAGATCTGATCACCTCCCGTGGCTGGCTGGCAATGCTTTGCCAGATGCACCCCAGGACATGTTTGGCCCTCCTGGCTGCCAGGGCACACTGCTGACTCATATCCAACTTGCCACCAAGGAAGACCCCCAGGTCCCTTTCCATAGCACTATTTTCTAGCATCTCATTCCCCAGCCTTCAGGTACATCCAGGGTTGCCCTATCTCAGGTGCAGAATCTGGCACTTGCCCTTGTTAAACTTCATATGGTTGGTGATTGCTCAGTCTTCTAATTTGTCTAGGTCTCTCTGCCTTCAAGGGAGTCAACATCACCTCCCAATTTTGCATCATTTGCAAATTTGCTTAATAGCCATTTATCACCTAATAGTCATGTATCATTATGGATCTTAAGATATACCAATGTTAGTGTGTTTACCTGGTACATGCAGACAATTGACTCTAAAATATAGCATAAACTTTGACAGACTATTCACCTAATATGATCATTGACAGGAATATATGAAACAGCCTCCACTTAAATAACCATTTCAAAAAACCCACAGATGAATTATGAGAGACTGTAAAAATGAATGCAGTCAAAACAATGAATCACTTTCATTTTTCATTTTCCTGTTAACAGTGAATTCTCAGTTTTGTTGGCACTGCAGTAGAAAGATTTAGACATCTGTCACTATTAACTGGGTTTTTCAGTGCCACCATTTTAGATTACTCTTTTAGCACTCTGAGTCCACGGTGCAGCTAACAGCTATCAAATATACTTGACCCAAAATACTTGCCTGTCTAGATCCTTGGAAGATACCTATCTTATTCAAGTAAATGTTTTCCCAATTAGTGAGAATCATCATTTCTAAACCTGTAGATACATAATTATGTGTTTTGAATGGCTGAAAGGTAAGAATGCAATTACAAATGGCTATAATTGCACATACAGGAGCAAAACCAAACACTGTTATTTTTTTCTTAAATTCCACCCAAAAGAGAGTGTATGCAACTTACAGAATCACTGAAACAAAAGCCTAAACACTTCAAGAATCACACTTGTAATGAATTATACTGCTACACATCTGCTAGCATAAGAGGTAAACTTACTCAAAAAGACTTAATGAAAGCACCATAAATTGTTAAACACACTATGTAGAAAATTGTTTCAATATTCATGAATATGTGTATCCATGTTTTATCTCTTTAGAATTAAAGATCAAGAACAGTTTCAGTTGCAAAGCAGAAAGCTGTAGACTGGAAATGAGTAGACATTAAGGTAACACCATTCCTTTGACCAAAATAGCTTCTCCCCAGCTCATCCCAGATAACCTCATATGCACCAGGTACTGAGGAAATCAGTAAAAAAAGAAAGTTTTTTAAGATCTTGGTACAATAACAGCGAAAGCTATGCAATTGCAAGCTATACAATAACTCTGACTTCCTAGGAGATGCAATCTATTCATGGTACTCATAATAACAAGTCATATCTCCTCTCATGAACTACAGCCTTTCCACTCTACAAGTAACTGTGATGCACTGTAGAAATCTCTAGCCAAAGCATGCTTTGGAGATATGTCTGGCTGAAAATCCTGCAATGAGTAGGTAACTGCTGGCAAAATGCCTCCAAAGCTATAGATCAAATAAATTAATAAACTGATATTTTTCTCCTGAACACTTCTAATTTAATGTGCTATTTTTAAAAAAAAAAAAAAAGGTGTCCCCATAGGAGGCAACCAAATGAAAATAAAGGGAAAATAGAGCATAAAGGTTTAAAACAGGATTTTCATTTATTTTCTGACACCCTAGTAACTGTGTTCTTAAGTATTGTTATTCAAGCATTTTAACAGGCCATGTCCTCAATGGCAGAGTGTGGCAAAATGCTAAGGAACACTCATTGGGAAAGCTGACTCAGCAGAGCTTCAAGAATGAGCAGAAATGGAACATTTTAGGGCAACTGAAATGTGTTCCAAGCAAAGGAACATTAATTTGTTTACGATAACTAAAAATTACCAGCTACCCTTCAATCCTGTCTAGTCTAATGGATGAAGAAAAAAAACTTTTGCAGAAGTACATTACCAACACTGATAAGTAAATCCTTACCTCTACAACTTATTAAATTGTGCAAACCTATAATATATAGACACAGCACTGCTACGGAAGAAAAAAAACGTTTCAGATGTGACAATAAAGCAAGAAGCTTCTAACCACAGAACAAAAAATTACCAGCCCTGCCTTAAGAAAGGCAGAGGTCTCAGAGTAGCCTTCCCTATCAATATTTTGTCAGAAGGTCTTTGTCATATCATTCCTCTACTAAAGTGCTTTTTTGTCTAAAGTGATTTTGTAATTGCAGTTGCCAGTGCCAGATACAAAATACCCAGCTGAATAGACTTTCAAGATCTCCATTGGGTTAGGAAAATTATTGAAGTTCCTTCTTAATTGTAATTTCATACCATATCAGTTGCAAAGGACATTGTTCTTGAGTGGGCTGTTTCAGATTCCCAATGAGAAAATTGCTAATTCTTATACAATCAAGTCACTAGTAAGAGAGATTATACATGGGAACATGGCAAAAAACATTCAAAGACATCAGAAGTCTCCAAATTTTTGTAATAATTCCTCTGGTACAAGGAAGAGGAGAAAAGCCGGCCGAAGGAGCAGTACAAATATCTAGGTGTAGAAGCTGCTACACCCAGACAAGACACAAAAAAATGCTCACTAAAGGATTATGCATCCCAATGCAATTTCAAAAGATTACTATGCTATCTATGAAAAGGAAAGATAAATTGCATTAAAGTAATGATATAACATTTCCAAGAGTGCCTCAGGCAATATTCAGGAAGGCTTACTTATCTTTGGAGACTTTAATTTCCCTAAACTCCATCTGTAGGCAATGTGTGAGAGCGATCTCTCCAGAAGGCAATTCAGAATGGCTAAGTCAGCTTATGCTTTGAATCACATCTATTTGAGAGCCCAGAGCAATGCGGAGGCAATGACAGAGTCAGAAAGATTTCTTTTCACCCAAACATGCTTTTCCACAAAAAAAAAACCATTCCTTTATTTAATGATAAGGAAACATTTTTCTGAACTGATCTCTTTTCAACTCTATTATTGATTTGATTTTAAAAAAACCCACATGAATCCCTTGTGGGGTATATATAGCGGGAAAGCTCTTCCTTTTGATGAGTCAAAGAAAGAGTGAAATAGCAACATAAATTTCCATTCTTAAATTGTTGGGGTCCTCGTGAGGGACGGACTACAGCACACACCAATATGATGCTCTGATAGCCAACTTTATTTGGGGCACCTAACAGTATTTATAGTAAAATGTCTCCCGTACATGCAGCTACACGCTGATCACACAACGTTGGATTGGTTGCTTAACCTATCAATGCGTGCAGTTCTTACTCATGATAGGTTTCAAGTTTAAGCTGCATCCCACTCTCACATCCTGGGAAACTGGTAACAAGAGCTACACAGTGTCCATGAGAGCCTAGACCACAGCACTATTCTCAGCTTGTTAGCAAAATGACTTATCTATAAGGCAGTAAAACCGAAACTAAACCTAAAAACCCTGGCAGGAGGAGAGAGCAAGACCATTATAAGGTGTTGGATTGAAGACACAGAAATGCATGAAGACAGAAACAAGGTCAGCGCGACCTAT
Source organism: Acanthisitta chloris (assembly GCF_000695815.1). NCBI lineage: Eukaryota > Metazoa > Chordata > Aves > Passeriformes > Acanthisittidae > Acanthisitta > Acanthisitta chloris. Next base: position 16,258 of record NW_008663011.1, read on the forward strand.
TTTGTGTGTCTTGTTTTTAACTGCTTAAGCATTCCTTTAACCATTACTCAAGTTACAGCTCCTCTGCTAGCCAGGCCCCAACATTAAATTAATGATATTACACGTTAAAGAGAAGAACATACTCACACTTTCATAGAACATACTAACATTTCCATATTTCCAGTCATTTGGCGCTGAGATTGGCTGCCTGCGGGAGGCTCTCACAGCTGACAGGGGCAGGATCATGCTCGTTGGCAGATGATTTTAAAAGCCCAGGAAGCACAAGCAAACAGAAGAGTTGCGAACAGGAGCAGGCAAGGCAGTGAGGTGAGGGCAGTTAGCGCAGCAGTGTGTGCAGGCAGGGCACAGCCACCCTGCTTTCTAATTTTGTTTTTTTTTTTCTGCTTTCTTTTATTTTCTGCAACTCAGCTAGACCCAGCAATGGTACCTATGTGGAATTAACAGAAATTTTCATTGCCACAATTTTAAATGGTGAAGAGTGTAACTTGTAAGCATGGTCTAAGTCCACAATCATATGATACTTATGATATGTTGTTGCAAAAACGATAGTTAGAAGATGGTTTTATCTGAATAAATAATGAGAATGACAACGGTATTTTCCTCCATAAGAAGACGAGGTAGCAAAAGTAGATTTGGGAGATATAAAGCACTCCAGAATTAGTGGGACTCCAGTTGGTCAGAATGTTCTCCAAAATTTACTCTGTCCATCCCTGTTTCAGAGTTTGTGTTCTTATTTTCACAGGTGTATGTGTATTACATGCACATGTTCATCAAGCACACACAAACATAAAATGATTATTCCAAACAGATAACATTCTTGCATATATTTATTAAAAGAAAGATAAAGACACATTGAAATATATTTAGTTTCAATGTCAAAATGCACAGAACTGTTTGTTAGGTAAATACAGTTTCCTTCTTGTTTTCAATAATATTTCTTTAACATATTACTGATCTATATCCATGCTAATTAATAAATATCAGAAACGAAATTATTATATAAATCAAAATGGTACCACAACGTATTAGCAATATTCCATAACTTAATTATTATTAACCAAGGAGACTTGGGTCTATAGGATGTACTAACAATCGAAATCAAACACAAGACTTTGCACTAAAGCACTTCTATTGCAATATTTTGACACTGTTTCCATGGCATACCTAAGGGTTAAACATATCAGTCTTGTTCTTTTAGAATTCATTAGCCACAGAAAGCAGAAGCATAGTCTGGTTGCAAGCAATGTCAATTTAGAAGTCATTTGCTTCCAGTGGAATCACTCATTATATGAAGGTAAGGGCAGAGCTATTAGTATCTCCTTATTAGATCAAATACTCTGGGGAAAGAAGAATTTAAAGTCTGGGATTAAATACCTAGAAAGTCTTCACATTTTTATGTGGCTGCCATCTGTAAATAGGGTAAAAATACTGCAGTGACATGCACTTAAGTCTCTACAAAATATTGGGGAAAATGTGGAGAAATTTCTGTCACGAATGTTTTGCTTGTATATGCATTTTTCAACAATGAAAGCCTCAGAAAACGTCTGTATTGCCAGTTATTGTAAAGAAACATTTATTTTATTTACTTTCCCTCTATAATTTTGTGTTACACTTCTAAATTGACCTTAACAATATAACTTCTATAATTAAATTCAGAAATTATTCAACATACAACAGCAAAAATATGAAGGCTGTTTTCAAAAGGTGTTATGACATTTCCAAGGTCATACTAATAACATCATTGGAGTTGCCGCAGTCACAAAGTAAAACTGTAAATACTGATCACAGCTTGGAAGACAACTGTGTGTTACAGAATATGAGGATTAATAAATGTCAAACTCCTGGAAACAGAAAGAGTAAAAGGTGCAGAAGGGAAATACATGTGTCCTATGACAGGAAAAAGGAAGCAAAGATGATCAAGTAATTGACTTAGTCTCATTAAATATGAGAAATACAAAAATCAAGGATGTCTTTCTGTAACTTTGTGAATGGGGTGAGTAAAGGAAGAGAACTTAAAACATTGATCCAGCTTATAACTTATTTAAAAAAAGAAACCCAACAAACAGCAAACAAATAAAAACAGCCACAAAACCACAGCAGTTCCATGTCTGAGCATAAGTTCAGCACAGAAGACTGAAAAATCAATGCCTGGGCTGAAAAGAATTAATTAAATTTATGCTAAGAATGTAAAAATTTTGTAATAACTGATTTTAATTTCAGATAAAACAGAAGAAACTTAAGCAAATACATATATTTGGGAAATAACACATTTTATTGTTGTTGTTTTTCTTGTTCTAAATGTATTTCCAATTTAATTCAATTTTTTATGGAATATTCTAGATGCATAGTTTTATGTCAATATTGTAAAAATTATTCCTGTGAAGGACGTAATATTCCAGTTTTGTCCACAGCATTGTGGTTATGCACTCAGAATATGGGATACCTGAATTCAATTCCTTTCGTGGTCGTGCTGGCTTTAATTTCTCCCTTTAAGTAAAAAGACCTCTGAAGGCATAAAGACTAAGAGGTCCAAGATAAACATCCAAGAAAATTAAAATTATATCAGCAGGATTTACATTCTTTGTGTATAATCTCTTAGTCCTCTTGGTATCAGAATAAAACCAGTAGCTGTAAGAGAAAGTGCAGCCTTTGGGATCCTATTAGAGCCATTTCACATTGTTTAAAATTGAGCCAATGATCATGAAAATGATAATGCATCAAAATAAATGTAACAAGATTTCCAGTGAGAATGATAATTCCTGAGATACTATGCAAAATAGTTTGTGGGTTTGCCATCTATTAACGGATGGGTAAAACTACTCTTAATTTCCTTTCCTTTTACAAAGGCTCAGAGCCATTTTTTTCCTGCAGGTCTAAAGGATAATTTTGAATCAAATTCCAGATTTTCAGTTTGGAGAGACATCTTCTTCCCCTAGACAAACATGAGTTTTAGCTGAAATTATTTTTTTGAAGGTCATAATAATTTTGAACTGCAAACGCTCAATTAGTTATTCACATGGTTTTCCATTATGGTCAGTTGATTTGCATTCATTTTATGTTAATGCAGCTTGAATGATTTATTTTAAGGCAGTCCTAGTTTATAATCTTCAAAGGAATAGGGGGAAAAGCCCACCATTTTAAACATGAACAGAGATCCCTGTGTGGCTTTAAAATGCTGGCTACCTTATAGTACTATCCACTGTATATTCCTACATCATTAGTAGGAAAGGTCAAGCAATATTTACTTACATTAGACAGGAACCTCATGAAACTATCACCATGAAACAGTCTGTGAGACTTCTAAACTGATACAAGAGCATTACTGGTTAATATATTGTTCAATGAAAACACAAACACTGTTTTAGAGTTCCAGCTCAACTCCTGTCCTCACATATATCTATTTCATTAAGCAAAGCTAATTTCATCAAATAAGAAAGGTCTTCATGCAGACAACATTATAGAATTCAAGAAAGAATAAATATGGTACAGAGAACAAAAGTGCAGTAGCTTTGTCCTTGAAGTTAATGCATATATATAATATGTTGTATACTTTCTATATTTTCAGTGTTTTTTTATTTGATAATTTGGCCTTGTTGTAATTGCATATTTGATTTCAGATATGAAAAGCTCTTTATACAAATAGGTTCCTTTGCTTGTAAATAAAAAGATGTTATAGTAATATAATAATGTTAGAATAATAGCATTGAAATAAATAAAAAACTCTACAGGCAGAGATTCAAGTAGCTTCCTCCTGTCACATACCAAATATTCAAAAAGGCAAATGCCTGGACATTGCCTTAGGCAACCTACTCTAAATGACCCTGCTTGAGCAGGGAGGTTGGACCATAAGATCTCCATATGTCCTTTTCAGCCTCATTCTGTGATTCTGGGAAAATATTGTCCTGAAAAAGATAATTCCCATTTGAAAATGCAAAACCACAATATCTTTTTTTTCAACAATAGCTTTGCAGCAGATAAAATATCTGCTAAATATACAGTAGCCATCTATCTCTAGAAGTACACCTGCAATTGAAGGAAAAGCATACATGTTCATATAAAATATTTGAATGTCAGTGACTCTGATGGAGAGCTCAAATGTGTCTGATAATTGCTATGCATTAGAATCACACATTTTTTTTATTTCATGTGCACACACTTGGAGTACACTCATGCAACAGACTGATGTGAGACAATGTCTTTAAAGTTTCTTAAGTTCCTCAAAGACATTAATGCCTGAATGCTGATTGAACACATACCACAGATAAAACTACATGTCAGCAGTCTGAGTAGCTTCATGTGTCTGCTTTCAGAATGGATTAAACTTCCCTGATTGTTATACATGGAGACATCCCTTGATTGTACCCCTGATGAGTCTGACTCACTGATCACTCACTTTGGGAGCCTCCTAGGAAATACCAAACTGCCTCACCATGAGCCTTGTCCACTCCAGAAGACCCCAGTGCTCCAAAAACTGGGCTGCACATAAAAGACATTTCTCAGAACACACTGCAGAAGTTCATGTCCAAGACCCAGAAGCAAAATATTTGGCTGTACTTAACATATACCTTTAACGAATCTAGCTAAATTGTCCTCTACTCAAGCAGGAAAAAGCAATTTCTTTACCATGTTACATAACTGAAATAATAATTAGAACAGAACAGGCAAAGTAGCTTTCACTGTGGCACACTAGCTACCCTGTTCAGCCTGCTGATAATAAATGTTTCCATCCATAAACCCTTTCCAGCTCCCAGGAAGACAGAGGTGTACATATTTATAGTGAGATGCAGTTACCTCTGAGAAAATGCCTTGCTGTATATTGAAAATTTTGAAGCTACACCAAAAGTTGAGAAGAAAACAAGCAGATTTCACTTTGCTTCAATAGTCATTGCAAATATACATTTTCAAATGTAGCAGAGGCAGATGAAAAGTTCTGCCAAAGCAAAAAGACGATCAAATGTTGAATAATTTGTCAATGTATATGTTACCGATGCCCTGCAGCTCTGGTAAATAGTGCAACCTTTTCTTAAAAAAAAAGCTTCTTTTCATGATAGAGGTCAAAAATAAAAATGCTCCTTCTTCAAAACTTCAGTCCTCTTTTGAATTTTTTCACTCCCTAGGTGCATAATTAAGAAACAACATGCTCTGCATTGTTCAAAAAGCATTTTTTTAAGCTACAGGAATATCAGACTTTAGATATAAAGCTTCAGTAGAGCTGCATGGTGACAGCATGGAGTCAGGCAAAATAAGTTGGTCGTGTCCTTTCTTTTTCTATCTGTGACTATAAAAAAAAATCAGCATGTCTGGCAAGAAAAAAGCATCAGCTCAGACTTCAGCAACTGAGAAGCAGGTAGTGCTACCCAGGTAGATAGCTAAATGCAAGAACATAGTACTTTTCATTTTGTAATTAATTCTTTAGATTTCAAAACTTCTGAAAATTAATGCAAAGTCAGATGTTCTTACATTCTTATCATATTGTATGCCATATACTTGGGATGTAAAAAATTTTGAAAATCATAAAACTAAATAAAATGAATCTACAGTTGACACTCATAAACTCCAATAAAAAATTTTAAAAATCATAAAACTAAATAAAATTAATCTACAGTTGACACTCATAAACTCCAAGTCTGATTTTCAGTTTTACATCCCTTTTCCCGTTTTCATTGCTCTCAGAAACACACCTCCACTAATTTTTCAAAATACAAGTTAAAAAAAAGAACTGCCAAGTTTAAAGGTATAGGTTAGCAGAAATATATTTGTGCATATGGCATAAATAAGATATAAAAAATTCTTAAACCTCTCATCTTTATTGGTAAATTTAAAGCTCAAATCAGGGATTTGAATGAATCAGGTGATAAAACTACAAACTAATGCAGTGCCAGTCTAAAAAGAGGAGGGAACAAAATGGTGAAGATCACAATTTTGCTTGCAGGGCTCTTTCCATATATCTCAAAGGCCTAAAAGGATTTCAGAGGATTATCATTGTCTAGATTGCTGTCACTCCTATTAATCAGTCTTTATTGATTGCTTAGTCTTTTGGTCTCCTCAAGTTCAACAAAAATCCTATAATATACTGCCCTTGAACACAGAAATAAATCTATTCGAATCACACATGGACTGGAAGTATATGAATATATGATTTTTATGACACTCGTAACCACAAGCTCTGGAGGAGTTTACAAGCATATTTTACATATCATCTCAATGCATGCATCAAATCTCAGCCATTCATTATATATCAACAAGTAGAAGAATTTTTAAGCGTTCTACACCATTTATATGTTTAAGTGATTGAAATGAAGGTCAAACCAACTAAAGCAAGACATGAGGTAGCTGTTCAGAAAGCAGAGTGTTTTTCATAATTGCTCTTCGTGCTGATCCAGAGTTTCTCCAGCATATTGATCATAACAGCATAAGTCACTTAAGATATTAAAATAAATGCAAAATTAGAATATGGACTTTTGCTTGGTCACTTCATGTTGTAGTTATGTTTCCTTTCCTGTATAAACATTGCTTTATATTTTACTGTTAAATATCCACAGAAATGTTTATAGAAATTTATTTCATGCAAAACAAAAAGTGTTTGTGTGGGCTTCTATGATTGCATAAATACAGTGATATTTTTGATAGGTTGGTTGATTAGAAAATAGAGTGTAACTTCAATGAACTGCTATAAAGTTCAGAGACATTTGAAAATTAAACACTTGGATTTGTAAGTTATCCTCAGTTCTGCCTTGGTAATAAAATAATATTTGGAATAATTTTGATCAGGAAACAAGTCAATATGTTTTTACCTGCTTGAAAAATACCCACCACATCTACATAAGTTCCTCAAAGTTATTTGTTTTTCATTGATCACCTAAGCCTAAAGTTGACAAAAGAATTAGTTACATGATGTTATATTATGACCCTGAAGAGGTCATCCAAAACATACCATGCTAATGAGAATTTTCCTTTCTCAACAGTGAAAAGTAGGCATCTTCATAGATTAGTCACCTGACTTCATCTTTTCCCTACTTGAGGAAATTATGGTTCACCCTCTGAAGGTATTACTTCTCTACAGGAGTCCCTGGGTTGATCTCTAAGCTGATGATTAGTTGAGGTCTTAGGAAAGATGAATCCTGGTTGGGACATGTCTTCTCTTCTGCAAGCAACTTGTATGTTTGTTCCTCTCCTATTTCTTAGAAACACAGAAACTCTCCACAGAAGCTCTCAGTCATAAGGTGAGCATGCTGTCAGCTGAAACTGCTATCTTGTTCCTTCATAATTGGGCCTCTGTAAATTTGCCCAGCAAAGCTCTCACAAAATTAGAAACATTTTGTAAAAGAAAGGATGAACCCTGTTGAATAAACTCAATTTTAAAAAACATGACCAAAAAAAAAATCTTACTGAAAAATATGAAGCTACATTTTATGGATAAGGAGCTCCAGAAAATCAGGCTCATAAGGGCAACCGAGGGTGATTAAAAATTCCAGATTGGACATTTAAATTTATGGTAGATTAGCAATGATAAAACTTAAACAAAACACCCAAAGTTATGAAGCCAATGACAAAGTTTAAGTGCAGAAGGTTATGATGAAACAAGTTACGATCCATATGCTCCTAGTGGTAGATGGCATTTTAATGTTATTGCTTAATGATACATTTGATTTCATTTTATGCTCTTACCCATAAAAGGGAGGAAATGGCACTAGAAAATGGGTGGTTTCAACTTTTATATACTTCATGTATGCAAGTCCTGAAAGCAAAACAGTACTCTACAAAAAGAAATTGTCTTTAAAAGTAATAAAATACATGCTCCACAGGAGACTTACTGATCTTTCACAGTTCTTTAAGGGAACCTGGTGGCGCATAACATTTTTTAAATAACATGTTTGCATAAAAATTGCAGATTAAAATAAAGGCATGGATGGCTTAGAACTTCCCTGTATACATTCTTATTAAAAAGTTAGGTTTAGATCTTTCAAGACTGATAACATTTATTTTCAGAACAAGAACAGGGAGAACTTCCAGATATAATATCTACGTATGTTGCTTACAACTAAAAGAATTATCAGGGCCATGGTGATGATTGTACTTTCATTCTCTTTTGAAATTCTCCTAAAACTTTATTTGGTATGGAAAGATCACTGCAACATATTTCAGCACATCAGTGATGTATATTCCTTTAAAGATTTGGTTCACTACACTTCTCACACATACTCATGCAGAAAATATGGCTTATAAGTCAGTCATCGAAATATTTTCTTCACCTTCTAGAACTTCTTGCCAATTATTATAGTGACAGAAATGGGGAGAGGTCAGGGAACTTTATAATTAAAATGCAATTTTTCCATGACTTTAAGAACTGGTTCTAGAAGTTTTAGGAAATTGCATCAATTGTCAAGCTGAAGCAAACACTTTGGTAAGCTGGAAACTGTCAAAATGTGAGGGAATGTAAATGTAAATATGAAAATGCAGATGTACTCAACAGCAAAAAAAAAAGGATTCCTTTTCACATTCAGATGAAAGAATGAAAAGAAGCATGAAAATTTCCTCTCCCCCAATGGTTATCACAAATCAAATTACCAAGTGGACGACTCTGATAGTGTATTCCTAGTACTACTTTTCTAACAAGGTTCATTCCACTATGTAGCTTTTCATAAAGGGCAAAACTTGAATAATTCAGCAATTACTTTCCTGTCAAACCACCCTCTAGTAGATAGGTGGCTTTGGGAAGAAAATGTCACTCATGTTGTTCATGTGGAAAGCCTAGAAAAGTCACAGACTGAAGGCACTGAAGACAAATCAGGGAAAGTATAAGAAAGAACAAATGGTTTCCTAATTTTTGTAATATCTTATGGGAAGAGAAAAAAATATTGAAATTGCTAATGGCATGAAATTTTAAGAATGCATCATAGCATATCTCATCTTTTGTTTACATTTTGTCTTTTCATTACTTTGATGTACAGCACAGCACACATGACAAGTGAAACTGCAAGACTATGAGCAATATGTTATAAATAAGTAGTCCATCACAAGCAAAAATCTGCATTATGAATGCTGACACCACATTCCTAATACTGCAGCTAGAAAATTACCTAAGAAATTGCAGATTTGATGGTTCTTTACAGCCTTTTCCAGCAATTTACTTTTGATTTTGGTTTCAGTTGTCTTTGCCCACCTCATGTGACTTTTTCATGTGATCCCATTTGCTGAAATAAATGTCATATGTTTTTTATAGATATTGTTTACTGCCTCAGGAAAGTAGTTTTATTTGGAGGGAAAAAACTTATTCATTGAGAAGAAAAACAAACCAATTGTTTTTCTCTGCAATACTGTGAATGCACGTTGGAATATGTCTGAAACAAAACATGTTTGCTTTTTCATGTATGTATGCAAGTGTTTTCCTATAGGGAACATTGTAAAGACATAATCAAATTAATTTCCCAATCTAAATGGATCATAATGAATATGCTCTGAAAATAAAGTTATTGTTTCACAGAGTTTTCAATTTCGAGTTATGGATGACATACAGAGTCAGTCAAGGACAGATGGCCACAGAACCCAAAACCATTATGCCTGCCTTGCCAAGCTAGTTTTAAATTCACAGGATGACTCAATGAACTTGAAATGTCATGCTGGATTCTAGCAAGAAAACTATGCAAGGCTTTACAATTTATCGCTGGCATCTTAAATTAATCCTGGAACTAATTAGGAAGCTTGCAGACAACTCAGAATCCAAGTGCTATCTGTTCCTATTGACTTTTTCAAACAGAAAGTGAGGTTTCAGAACTAAGAATGTGTCATACCACAACCTTTTGTTCTTGTCATTGTCAGCTAAAAGCAGGAGACAGTTATGTGGGAGGGAACTAGCATTTTATAATTTTCAATATGTTAGAATATGAAGGCAGACTTGGTTTAGGCTTTACTTTTTAGAATTATTATTCTTGAAGTAAAATAGAAACACGGAACAAAGGAATGAAAGATAAAGAGATTTTTTTTAAAACTTTCTGACAAAATCAGAGTGAAACGAAATACAAAGTATCAAAATCTAATCTAGGTCATAACAAAACCATCTTCACAGTCAAATCAATTTAGCAATCATTAATAACTAATTAGCTGAAGAAAAGAGTCTATTGGGGTTTTCTTGTATCTGACTATGTTATAATCCTTGCACTTGTTATTGTAAGAGGTTCTTATCTCCTAATAATGAGGCATAAGTTTAAAATCCTGTAAAGCAACCTAACCTGCCAATTCTCTTTGTCAGAAGTCATGAGCTTTCCTCACATTGGTGGTGAATAATATGGTACAGAACTCCTTAAAAAGTACAAAGGCCAATATTAATATCATTTGTACGTATCTACTTACCTGCCATCTATTAGTGGGCTTTTTTTCAGGCTGCTGATCAGTGATCTGCTTTTCAAAAGAGCCATTCATCCAGCAGTTCCATATGCTGATGGAAACTCATGACCAGGCCTGGCATTAATCCATGTATATAAAAGTACAAATCTAACATTAAACTCATAATTCATAAAAATCTAGACTTTTCATAATTAAATAAGTTTCTGAAGAGTTTGTGATTTTTATGTAGAAAGTCTCAGCATGTATGACAGCCACACTCTTTTCCTTTTGGGCACTACTCACTACATTGAACAGGGTCTCAGAGAAATCTTGCAGCTGTACTGAACTAAGCTGAAGTACAAAAGCAAGGAAGACAACTGAAACAGGACTATTTGGAAAAACCTGCTGAAGTGTTTTCAACTGAGCATCAAATGGCACCATTAATGTTCTGGCTTATGTATTTTCAAATTATTTTTGTCCTAAGAGGCCTTTTCAGGGTTTTTTTTTTTTTGTGAGAACAATACTATAATATCTTCAGGTATTCATTTTCAGGCTTTCAAGTTATTAAACTACAAATAGTCCATCTTCCTTATCTAAGAAAAATTACAAGCAACACAAGCAGTAAATTCACCTACTGTACCTGTTTCTAAGTGACCATGGATAAAAAAGTCTTTGTGTGACTCTGTCAAATCACTTTAAAATGTCGAGCTGAAGTTGATGTTCCATATACAAGGAAACCAGAAGAAAGAACAATTATTGGAGAAAACTGCAGGCACTGATATTATTGGTCATGGAGAGTACCATTCAGAAGAAAGTGCTTTTTCTTTTTTTTTTCCCTTTTCTCTTTTATTCCTCTTGTCTGGGCTATAATTGTGCTATAGACTGAAATAACCATTAGGGTGGCTTAAGGAAAGTGGAAAAAAGGTTTAAAACTCTGTTCGGTCATTTTGCTCACTCTCTAGATTTCTCTCTTAAAAACATGTAGTGTGCAGTCTTTCTCCTCCACACCTTTCCTCTACAGGGGAGATGGATTTTTCCGTGTTATAATGCTAGGATTAGTGCAAAGAATTTAATAAGATATTTCATCATTTTGTGTAAGATTAGCAACTTTGAAAATGTGTTGGTCACAGATAATGAGAATGGCTTTAATTTTTTTTAATTTTTTTTTTTTTTTGCTGAGATGACACTTTGGTTAAGACATTTTCACCTCCTCAGACACCTGACCTGGTTGGCAAGGCAATTAAGAAGTAGAGGAGCTGTAGCATATTTAACACCTAAAAATCCAGATGAGTCCAAGGCTAGCTGTTAAACCAGATCTTGCCCTTGCTAAATACAGCTTAATGGGCAGAATACTCTCATACATAAGATATGTATTTTTTAGTTGCAGCAAGGTAGATGTGAAAAATAGCTCTGAGTTTAACGAGAGTATTATTGTGTCTGGTATCACCGGTTCCTTCTATAGCACATTTTTCACAAGACTAAAGAATGAATAAACCATCCTGTGTCTGGATCCAGTAATGCTGTGTTGTCAAAGTACTGAAAGTGTAGATGTTTGGATATTGTTGATATATTATAGGCACCCTGGCACCGAGTCACACTCAAAGACATGAACTGGAAAACATTTTTTATTTCAGAAGCTACAAATTTCTACTGCGTTTTATCTCTGCTTTTTACACCATTGAAGTCCTCAGGAAGAACCCACAGGACCGACAAATAGATGTAGGTAGGGAAGATATTTACCTCTTATATACAATGGTGGGCAGATGTCAAGGTCCAGTCATTTATGACCCAAGAAAGGGTAATTCAAGGACAAGCATGTAATTATGAAAAGTATACCTGGTAAATCCCCTTTGCAATCCAAGAATGGAACTGTGAGTTCTGTAGCCTGATTCTCATAACTTCATACTAATACAATAATCACTTTGAGTGAGTGGATAGACTGATATGTACTGCCAAAGAAGAGAGCTGTGAGACTTCTGGTGTCAATATCTTGTTCCTGTTAAGTAATATCATAACTGATGGTGATTTCTCTGGCGTGGGAAGGGAATTGTGAGCTCTACCTGTCATGTGGTACTGATAAAACTAGTTATTAGTAAAAGCAAATATTGAGAGGTTTGGCTGTAGGAATGGCTTTGGGTGTATTGACAACTAGATAAATGAGTTCATAAAAATTGCTGCTCTGTTTGGCATGTTCTTTTGCAACAAATCTCCCCATTACCCCACTTAGCACACTTTGGTTTGCTTTGTGGGCAGTCTTGGAATGTGAAGAAGCACTTCAGGAGTCAATCTAAAGTACTAACAGGAGTAAAGGCTATTGGACTGGACTAAAGTTAACCAGAAGCAATAGACATGCCAAAACTAAAGCACGTGTTGTGTGACTTGAGCATACTGTAAAATCAGACATGTCTGAATTATGAAGTACAAATCAAAATCTGAATATTCTCCCACTTAGAAACATTTTAATGACATGCTGCAATGCGACACGTGCTCATAAGGCTCTTTGCTAAGACTAGAGCATCTTATTTTTCTGAGGAGATAGTTCTAAAGGACTTGGAGTTTGCTAACATGGGTTTCATATACATCCCTTAAGAGATTAAAGTGAAATAGTTGAAGGATTCTTCTGATCCTCTATCAGAGGAATAATAGTGGACATTGATACCAGTGAGACCATTCCTAGACCTAGACGTCCATCCTAAATATATGATTCCTAATTAAAAATATTGTTTGAATGCTGACATACCAAATCTGGATTTTTGTATTGCCTATTCAAGGTTACAATTGGCTGTCTTATATTCCCCAAATTTATTTTGACAGAGATTTAGGCATATGTACTTGGAGGTACAGATGTCTGAATCTCTGTCAAAATATTCAGTTCTAATTTAAGCAGAGACTATTTCATAACTGATTTTACAGGGAGACAACAGGGGTTGGTACAACGTATTCAGAAATACTGGTGTTATAAATAGTTTACTGCTAAAGATATCAGATGCTTTTCTTGCTACTGTTTAACTGCAGCAAATTCTAACCTACATTATATAAAGCACACAGAGAAAGGATAATGTTTTCCCTTTGGATATTCAGAGTCCTTGGGCTAGTGAAATGTAGGGCTTCAGAAGAATGAGTAGCAGCAGGATTCTTCAGAAATTCTTCAGGTCCTGTAAGAATCCACTCATAAATAAGGCCTTCTAATGCCAGTACTTCAGACTGATAATGTTCTTATAAATCTCCTTTTCAGTATCCTTTCAGTCCCACATAAGAACACAATGGTAAGATAGACACCTCTTCTACATGAAAGTTAGATTTGTTTGATTTTCTGCATCAGTTACATTGGTAAATGTATACTTATTGTATTCAACTGTACTTAAGAAGCTATACATTCTGATTACATTGAATACATTGTATTCAACTGTACTTAAGAAGCTAGTGGTCATTACTACACTATTTTCATACATTTCTGGGGTAGGTCCTTCATAAACAGCCCAGCCCTTCACCTCTCTGGGTCTTTTGTTCTTCCATTGCAACCCTGCAAAGACATGACACAACTGAAAATTGTTAAATATTGTGAAATATGTACAACACTGATTACATTGAATACATTGTATTCAACTGTACTTAAGAAGCTAGTGGTCATTACTACACTATTTTCATACATTTCTGGGGTAGGTCCTTCATAAACAGCCCAGCCCTTCACCTCTCTGGGTCTTTTGTTCTTCCATTGCAACCCTGCAAAGACATGACACAACTGAAAATTGTTAAATATTGTGAAATATGTACAACATATTATAACATAAATATGTTATATTTAAACATACATACATATAAAACATACAAATATTACAACATAAATATAACAAACATATTGTTAAAAATGTTAAATATTAAACCCAAACTTTTTGTATAATAATGAACTCTGTATTCAGCACACAGTCTTGTCCACCCCACAGCCACACAATCAGTTGTACCATGAGGTGAAAAAAAGCACAAATTGGAATGAGAAATTCAGGTTCAGGAAGCAGTATCTGCATAAACTGGCTCTGCTACCAAAAGCAGTAATACGGCCTATGGCTAGTTTTCTATATCCCTCAAGCACAGTATGCTTGAGAGGCATTGAAACACAAGTACCACAGGATGGCTGTAGCTGGAGGGGAAGATACCCAGACTGTCATCAAGATCTCAGCAAGCAATGAAAAATCACAGCAGAAAAGACAAAAGGCAAAAAGACATTTGCTTACTGAGTTGCAAGTATGATTTTCATTGCCAAATCTGAAATAGAAGTTTCAAATGAGTTTGAGGAGACAGAAGGGACTCCAGAGTCAGAAGATATGAGAGATATCCAGCCTTCCTCAGGGTCACAGGGGGAAGTCTGGAGAGAATATTTGAAGAAATGAGGGTCACCACTGCTTGAGATGTGTGAATTTCACACATGCTAGAGACAAGCTCCCTGCTTAAAGTGCTCGTCTGAATTTTGTATGCAGCCCCTAGTGAAATGTGGCATTGTGAAATATAAAAAGCACCTATAAGTTTGCTATGGATTGAGAAGATATATAGAACACACCTACATTCTCATCTACCAGGCCTGTAAAATGAAAGAGATTGGTAAGCAGTGTGGGAGGTCTTGGGCTGGAGCACAGAGCAAGGGGGAAGGTGACCTTATCCCCATATTTTCCCCAAAGGCTTTTTATGGTCACACCTGAATATCTGCATAGAGCAGAAAATCTTTTTCCTCCAAAACATTAGGGTCTAGGGCACACCATCATGCCCCGGGGGATCTTTGCCATCTACCAGAGACCCCAAACTCTATTTCTTTGATAGAGATATAGCCCAGAGTCAGTAGAGCAAGTCAATAGTGCACAAATGCATAGCTATTGACTGTAGGAGAAGGACATTTAACATTTGTGTCCATGCATGCATGTGTACTCATGTGTAATAAAAATCTGGGAGAAAACTGCTGGCTAAGTTGAAACACTTTTTTCTTACTCATGTTTTCTTTGACAGATGCAGTCCTCTGGAAAAGAATGAGCCCTTACAGACAGTGCCTACAGAGTAACACTTCCAGATTCTCCAAAACAGTTATTCAAGAACAGAGAAACTCTGAATTGTTGTTTTTGAAACCCACTTAAGATGGGTCATCTCCATAATCACCAAATCCTCCTAGTATCAAATAGAAGAGATAAGGGACCTTAGGTCTCCATACTACATTACTATTTTTCTAGATATGCATATTTACTAGGAAAAGGGCACATGGCACTGCACCACAGAAGGGGTCATCTATCAATGGGTTATTGATCTAAGCAAATGAAGAGAATCTGGTCTAGGCAACAATTGATGAGCAGGGGATGGAAGGCTCACAAGCATGATTATCTCCACACAGAAAAACAAAAAGGATGAGAGAAATAAGGTATCCCAGCATATCTAGACCAAGCTGCTTATGGTACTCAAGAAGCCTTCTGCCATGTTTCTGTAATTTCCATGACCACTGGATGAAATAGACTATTCAAAATTCTGAGTGAGCTGGAAACTCATATGACACAAGAAGTTACTGTGTAACTCCTGTGACAGATGATTCTCTAACAGCTTCAGCCCTAGCTGAGATATAAACTTTTGAAAAACTCCCATAGAACATTCTTCAGAATATTCAGGCTATGATGAAAAGATTGCTACATTAATATGCTGTAGATTTTAGTATGAAAATAATTTTTAAAAAAGCTGACACAAATGCAACATGCAGAAATTATTCCATTTTTGGTCAAATTTTCACTAGTTTGATATAGAGGGTATCAGCAGTGAAGGTTGATGACAAGTGGTAACAATTGTAGAATAGGTATCAGTGTATTACAAAGAGGACAGGGGGTCACCTATCTCTCCTTACCTGATAGTCCCTCAGATTTTAAATGAGAGAATTACTTTTGCAACACAGACCAAATGGTGTAGAGTCTATTTGGGTCCCTAATCAATTAAAACCAGCACAACACCACATAAGAACTCAGACATACAAATCCACTGTCAATGTTTGCATAGCTCTTTTTGGTATCCCCTTTGAGCACTTCTCGACTTCACAAAAGTTTAGAAAGCATTTTTTTAGCATGATGCCTCTAAAATATTGTTGATGTGCTTTCATATTACTTGGAAAATGCTTATATGCACCAAGAATTTGACAGGCCCTAGGAGGGACCTTTGTCTTTCCTGAAAGATAATGGTACAATCACCATCTTGTCTGCCTTCAGATTTCAACTGACTTTACCACTGATATGATCAGAATCTGAAATTTTATTTAAAGTTGTGTTTTGCCCATGACTATGTGTGAGAGACATAGCATCAGTGGAATGTGTTTGGTACAGCTATATGGCATACAAGGAGAGGTAACCTCTATTTATATTCAATGTCCATGTTCAAGTTCTTCCACTAAAAGATAACTATTGCTGCAGAGAATTAATACTTTTAGTAAAAAAATATGTGTAGGTGTTAAAAGAAGAAAACTCCTGCTCTGCCTTTTTTGAGAAGTATGACAACATACAGAAAACAAAGTCATCACTTTTCAGTGTGCTCTGCCTTTTTTGAGAAGTATGGCAACACACAGAAAACAAAGTCATCACTTTTCAGTTTTTATGTTAGTTCAAATTTTGTCATACATGCAAGCATAAAGCCTCAAAAGGAAGATGTCCTCCACAGTTAAAATTCATCTCATTCAATAGTAGACATCACCAGCAAGTATTTTTAATTAGTGGAGAGAAATAGATACTTCTCTTGCAAATTTAATGGCTTTCTAAAGGCAACTAAATGTAAGAGTAAAATCACGCCCTGACAATTTTAGCCCAAAGCATACAATGGCAGTGTAGATAAAAAGGTTATTTACAGAGAATTTCACTCTGTGCGTCTGAAATTTCATCCTCTCCTAAAGAGAAACTCTTTCAAGTAAGCCATGGAAGCAGTTTTAAGAATAATGATTAGGGAAAATTCCTAACAATCAAGACACAGATTTCAACCCAGTTCTTCTCTGTGGACCTCATTTTTTTTCCAGCTCTATGTCAATGCTGTTTAGCCCAAATCTTCCCTACCAGGAATTATTCCCAGTCTCCTTTTAATAATGAGTCACCTGCAAAAGCAAGTTTGCAAAATCCAAAGTTGATTAATTTTGTTTTGTATCAGATTAACTATCCTATCTCCCCTGACTGATTACAAGCAGAGCCTATAGCAACAGAAAAGTTATTGCTCCCCAGCCAGATGAGTCTTACAAACTATTCTATGACAACTGTCATAGGAGAACAATCTCTTACAAGGTGACAAGCAAGTAAAGTTCAAAGTCTTGAATTATCTACTAAATAATTAAGTGCCAGCTGCAAATTCCAGATATGGAAGCAGTGACTGTACAACTACCTTATATTCAACCAGTATTCCCTGGAGAATAATACATGTACCTGCATTGCATGCATAAGAAATCCAGTGCCTTTGGCCTGTGCAGAATTTAGTGTATATGAACTAAGTGTACAATGTGTGAGCAGTAATACTGACACTGTTGGGAATTCACATGGGCATGGGAAAGCCATCTAGTGGCTCCAAGAAACTCCTCCTAGGCTGTCTGATGTACGGGTAAATAGAAAAACGTACCCATATTCCACCTGCATAATATAATATGAAGAAAACCCAACAAAACAGAACAAAACCAAAAAGAAAAACAAAAAGGTGTACAATGTGTGAGCAGTAATACTGACACTGTTGGGAATTCACATGGGCATGGGAAAGCCATCTAGTGGCTCCAAGAAACTCCTCCTAGGCTGTCTGATGTACGGGTAAATAGAAAAACGTACCCATATTCCACCTGCATAATATAATATGAAGAAAACCCAACAAAACAGAACAAAACCAAAAAGAAAAACAAAAAGAAAAAACAACTGTACCCATATTCCACCTGCATAATCTAATATGAAGAAAACCCAACAAAACAAAACAAAACCAAAAAGAAAAACAAAAAGAAAAAACAACCACATGTAAGAAAACTCCAACCAACCAAATAAAACAAAATAAAAAAACCCCAAAACAACAAAAAACCCCAAACCAAACCAAAAACAAACAAGCAAGCAAACAAAGCCAACCAAACAAAAAAAAAAAAAACCAAGCCAAACGGAGGATAGATCAACTGCATCATCATATTTGTCTGTGATAATTATAAACCTGAGTTTGAACATGATGTCTTTAACCATGAAAATAGAACCAGAATGTTTGTTGGAAAAAGGATGATTTATATCCTTTAAATGTTCAAAGAAAAATCTTCCCCAGTCGCCAAGTGGGAGACTTGGTAAAAATAGAATGTATTTTCATTGGTAATAAATGTCAGACAACAGCACTGGAATATGTTTCCGGTGTTAATGCAAATTGCAGCTCACTGGACATAAATGTAAAGGGTGGTGTTCATGTCTTCTCAGAGCAATTATTACTTACTGAATAGAAAAAAAATTACTGTCACTAGGGAATTCTGATGGTTTCCATGTTCCTTTATGCCACCCCAAAAATTAATTAAATTCATCAGATCTTTTCAACATATTCCATTAAACTACAGCTACATTCCTATATTAAAATGCTACACTATTTGTGCTGACTCAAAAAAGAGGTCAAAATACTTTATGCTGGATCAGGTCAAATTATTGTTAATCTTTGTACTTGACTGTAGAGTCATTTCTGGTGGGAATTGTATGCAAATCTGTACTTGAATTGGATTGATTTTTATCCATAATTTTCATTTTGACTTTATCAAACCTCTTCTTCCCTATAATTACTAATATTACTATTGTTATTACTATATTTTAATAAAAGGCAACCTATCTGATTTCTGTTAGTAACATAGTAGAAAAAGATTTAGCTACTTTTTCAGAAGTGGAAGAACTGAACACATTCATTTATACTGCCTTTGCAATAAGGAGTAGTTAAAAGGCTCTTGGAGTTAAGAAGGCTGGATTCTACTGCTGTTTCAAGTGTGGCCTTGGGCCAGTCACTTCACCCCTCTAAGCCTTTCAATTTCCACCCAGAAGAAGGGGCTATTAATACTTTTCTACCTCAGAGGTGATATTAGGCTTCATTTATTACTGTTTACAAAAGAGCCGATAAATATCTAGTTTCCCAGATACACTATCCATTATCACTAATGGATTAGTTCCCATTTGATACACTATATGAGTTGAAGTTCTTTATGACATTCTCATTTAACTGGAGTTAAACAACTGTGACTCTCAACTGCAAAATGTCAGGAAAGACTTTCCTTTTAATTTTTAGCCTGCAGAAAAATTATGAACTTTGAATGGATATCTCTCAAGTAAATGTTGTTCCTAACAAATAATTCATGATTTTTTTCTACATGCTGATCCTCACAAACAAATAGCTCTTACATTCTCACTTTTATGAAGTTCAGCATTATTCATACTATGAACCATGTCAAGCAGAGTAAATGAAATATATATTGTTGCGTCTACAAGTACAGGTTGGCTTCTTGACAAGCAGAGATAAGGGTACAAAAGAATTTATTGAGGTGAAACTGTAGCACACAAATTAATCTTCTGTTTCCCCAAAACACACAAATATAACATCAGTTCTTAGCAACCGTTAAAGACGTCATGGTTTAACCCCAGCCAGCAGCCAAGAACCACACAGCTACTCACACACACCCCCACCAGCGGGATGGGGGAGCGAATCAGAAGGGTAAAAGCTACAAAATCTCATGGGTTGAGATAAAGACAGTTTAATAGGAAAAGCAAAAACTGCACACACAAGCAAAGCAAAACAAGGAATTCATTCACGGCTTCCCAAAGACAGGAGATGTTCAGCATCTCCGGGAGAGCAGGGCCCATCACGTGTAACGGTTCCTTGGGAAGACAAACACCATCACTCCAGATGTCCCCCCTTCCTCCTTCTTCCTCCCACCTTATATACTGAGCATGATGTCATATGGTATGGAATATCCCTTTGGTCAGTTTGGGTCACCTGTCCCAGCTGTGTCTCCTCCCAATCTTCCATGCATCCCCAACTTCCTTGCCAGTGTGGCAGTACGGATCACAGTAAAGGCCTTGACTCTGTGTAAGCTCTGCTCAGCAATAACAAAAACATCTCTGTGTTATCAACTCTGTGTTCTGCCCCCACCATCAAGAAGCCTAGGGTGAAGAAGGACCAACAGGACACACCGTTGGATCCACAGGTGGTGACTATCTCCCTCTCTCTCACTCTCTCTCTCGCTCTCTCACAAACACACACACATTCTCCCTCTCCCTCTTGTTCTTTCACTCTTTATTCCTATTTCTTTCTCATAATGATAATTGAATAAAACCCTTAGTATTTCATTATTAATGTATTATTGTCTTTTGGCGCGTGGTCTCGTTGGCACCTTAATTCGGGCAGAGGCACATCTCACAAATCAGATTGCAACACTATCTCAGAATTAAAATATAAAGGTTTAATCATTATGTTTAGTCATCAGGTTTATGCAGAAGTCTTCTTCCTTCACAAAGCAGATAGCTGTGGAATGAAGAGGTAAAGTCAATAGTTTTTCACTGATATAGCAATTCGTTGCAGATAAATCGTAACCTACTGAATGGCTTCATGCCCATACATATTTTAAAGGCATGCAAGTAGGCTGTGGCACCTCCAAATGTACCTTTACCAAAAAAAAAGCAACAACTATGAACACTCAGACAGTGCTGTCCAAACACCACCAAGCACACAGAAAAGCTCTCTAAGTGTCTAGATACAGATATTTATGAAAGAGGCCCCCAGGCTTACCTCAAAATCACTCCAAATAATTTTCTACTTTTTGAACCTACACGAATGTACCCAGGCACGGCTAGAACATATTAGCATCCCTGTACCCACTGTATTGGTTAAATGACATGCACATTTATGCAGATTGCTTCCAGACAGTCACAAGAAAATGATAGGGTTAGAAAATCAGCAGGATCTAGACACACTCAGCATGTGGCTGCTACTATAGGCACTGTTTCATCAGGGTTGCATATATACTTAATCTGTGTGGTTCAGTTCATTCCTGTGGAAAATTCTTGGGGTTTTTTAAACCGAATAACCTCCATTCTCCTAAGATTTTTCTCCCTTCATTGTAAGAAAATGTATCTGTCTTCCTTTCATTGATCTACTATCAGAAATCATGGCAGGACTACATGCACCTGAGTAATTCATTCTGGGACCTCACTGTATTCTGGGTTGTAGGGGTTAATTGCAATGTGGGTTCTGGCTGACTGAAACACCATTTGGGCACTAATCCAGTCCTGGTCAAGTCAGGTACACTTGAGTACACAATGACCTCTTGTGAACAGGACAGCAACTAGACATAATCACTAAAATAGAACGCAGGCTAACTCTGACTCTGAAGTAAAGACCTACTCATAAGTAAGCTTTAGTGAATTTAATTTCAGTGTGTCTTTTATGTACATGGTAGGCAGGCATTTCCCAGGGTCAGTGCTGGATCCTGTCTTATTCAAATCATTCATCAGTGACCTGGATGAAGGGACAGAGCACACTTTCAGCAAGTCTGATGAAGATAGAAAGCTGGGAGGAGTGGCTGGTACACCAGAAAGCTGTGCTGCCATTCAGCCAGACAT
This sequence comes from Acanthisitta chloris, assembly GCF_000695815.1. NCBI lineage: Eukaryota > Metazoa > Chordata > Aves > Passeriformes > Acanthisittidae > Acanthisitta > Acanthisitta chloris. The sequence goes on from NW_008663011.1 coordinate 38,175, forward strand.
GGACAGGTTGGAGAGCTGGGTGGAGCAGAACCTAAGAAGTTCAGCAAGAGAAAGTGTAGGGTCCTGTACCCAAAGACAAATAATCCCATGCACCAGTACAGATTGGGGGCTGACCTGCTGGTAAACAGCCCTGTGGTGAAGGGCCCGAGAGTACTGGTGGATGACAGTTAACCATGAGCCAGTAGTGTGATCTTATGATAAAGAAAGCCAGTGGTATCCTGGGCAGTGTTCAAAGACATGTTGGATAAAGCCTTGAGAGACCTGGTCTAGTGGGAGGTGTCCTTGTCCAGGGCAAGGAGGGCTTGGGACTTGATGATCTCTAAGGTCCATTCCAACCCCTAAACATATTATGATCCTCTGCCCTGGTGAGGACACATCCGGAGTGTGTGTCCAGTTCTGGGCTACACAGTGCATGACAGACTAGGAACTGCTGGAGAGGGTCCAGAGGAGGGCTGCAAAGACTATTAAGGGACTGAAGCATCTCTATTAAGAGAAAGGGCTGAGGGATCTGGGCCTCTTTAGCCTGGAGAAGAGACAGCTGAGAGGGGATTGTATCCATGCACATAGATATCTGAAAGGAGGGTGTCAAGTGGATGGAGCCAGACTCTTTTCAGCAGTGCCCAGCAAAAGGACCAGAGTCAACAGGTACAAACTGAAACACAGGAATTTCCATCTGAATATGAGGATAAGCCTTTTTTCTGTTGAGGGTAACAGAGCACTAGAACAGGCTGCCCAGAGAGGTTGTGACGTCTCCTTCTCAGGATATATTAACTTGCCTGGATGTGATCCTGTGCGACTTGTTCTAGGTGAGCCTTCCTTAGCAGGGTATTTGGAACTAGATGGTCTCCAGAGATCCCTTCAAGCCCCAACCATTGCATGTTTCTGTGACTCTATGAATCCAAACAAATATGTGAGTCATATTGGGTTTGTGTGTTATTTGGTCTACTTGATCACATTATCTATTTGCCCACACCATGTGTAAGATACCTCTTTCCCAGATTTACTCCTCTAAAACAAATTCTGGATATGGTTCTAGGGATATATATAGGTGTCTATAAGCTTGAAGCTCAGTCCCTGGGCCAAGGTGTTCATTGATTCATTAATCTATTTCAAAAAACACTCTTCAGTTCGGAAGTAGAAGTTAGATTGCAGCCTCACTGATCCTTCCATCATTGCAACCCCACTCTTCTACTCTCTGAATGGTATTGCCATTCAAATGTGCTTGTTTTGACTGGGATAGAGATAATTCTCTTCACAACAGCTGGTACAGGCCTATGCTTTGGATTTGTGTTGGAAATGATGTTGATAACATAGACATGGTTTTGTTATTGCTGAGTAGTGGTTATACAGGGTCAAGATCATTTCTGTTCCTTACCCCAGCAGTGAGGAATCTGAGGGTGCACAAGGAGGTGGGTGTGGACACAGCCAGGACAGCTGACCCCAAATGTTCCGAGGGATTTTCCAGACCTTATGGCAGCATAAAAAGCTCATCATATGAGCTTGCTGACCATCTGCTCAGCATATAAAGTTGGGGAAAGAAGGAAGGGGAGGATGTTCAGAGTGATGTCATTTGTCTTCCCAAGTTACTGTTACATGTGATGGAGCCCAGCTTTCCTGGGGAGGGCTGAACACCTGCCTGCCTATGGGAAGTGGCAAATGGATTTCTTGTTTTGCTTTTATTGTATGTGATGCTTTTGCTCTACCTATTAAACTGTCTTTATCCCAACCCGCAAGTCTTCTCATTTTTACTCTTCCAATTCTCTCCCTCATCCCACAGGGGCAGATTGAGTGAGCAGCTGTGTAGGGCTTAGTTGCCAGATGGGGTTAAAGCATGACAATTTAGGCTGATATTTCATGCAGTGGGACTTGTGAATATTGTAATCTTTCACACACACACACATATACATATATATATTCATAAATATATATACGTGTACTTTGAATCTCTTCAATTAATATATATATCACTTTTCATCCCCTCATATAAATATGTATGTATAAAAAACATGGTTGACTTGCAGATAAAATTTTGCCCTCATCAATACAGCTTGCTAAGCCCTGTTCTGGTGTGAGTCCAGGTTGAACCTGCTTCTGAACAAGCTTTGGGTATATTGATCGGTCTCCCATGGACTCTTACTGCAGGCTCTGTCTGGTGTCCTTTGACACCTGTTAGCCAGAGGTTGCCCTAGAGAACAGCTTCTGCAGAAATCTATGTTTCTACTAAAGCAGAGTTCAAATATGTCAGAACAGTAATTTCTTCAGGAAGCTGAGGAAAGCAGCCAGTCATGTGCCATGCAAGAATGTAGGCTAACAGACACAAACACTTCTCTTTCACTGTAAGAATTTCTGACAGACATCTCCCAAGCAGAAGTATTCTGGCATTACATTAGCAGATATTTTGGTGGAAAAAACCCTATTCAGTTTAAATACAGCATAATTTTTTATTTCTTTTTTCAAGCCTTGGTTTACTCTAGAAGCCTGAGCTATCTCAAAAGCATTTTGTTCATTTATGTTTGAGCTAAAAGAGCTGTGTTGCCCATTAGTGAAGATATGGAGAAGATCTATCAAATGAGAAATAGACGTAACACCCATTAATGATAATGTGAGTTCTGTGCATAAAAGTGTGGAACAAAACACTTTTGCTTGCCTTTGGAAGTAATTTTTTTCTGTATTAAGTGCTGAATCTCTAAAACAATAGGCATACTTCAGACCAGCTTTCTCAATGTAAAACAGTCAAACCAATACAAATATGATTTTATTTTAAAAAGTGCATCCAAGCTGACAAACGGTGAGCTGTGGCTCAGTGATAAACCCTGGTAAATGGGGTTTATAATGGAAACACTGACAGATTTCCTGCCCTTACAGCAGTATCGTTATCTATTGCATTGCACATTAAACACACCTATCACCTGATAAATACGTAGCATGTTAAATCTGATAAAAGTTTTACTGAATCAAATAGACAAGGAGTTGAACATGATAAACAAGCTCCTGTATCTGATCCATCAGTTTCAGAAACAGATAAGTAAACAACTGAACATGATACAGTACATCACTGTCAGATGATTAAGGTCACCCTTTGGGAATTGCCATTCTCTGACTAAAAGCTATTGTTGAAAAATCTGTCCAGAAGGTTTTATTTATCTATTTTTAATTGGGCCCACAAGCCTTTAACTAAACTTTGTGAACTGAGTAATGTAAATACAAAGATACTGCTACATTAACAGTGCTCAAAAGAGTGCTTTCATCTCTTTGCCTCTGTCAATACGGGCACTCCCTTTATGCAGAAAGGTGTACTCATTTTAGCACATAAGTATATGTTAAATATTTTTTAAAGGATGATTCAGGAGGTGAAAACTTGTTAGGTCAGGAACCATATTTGGCCAAGATAAAAACAGAGTGAAAATTTATGATAGTCGGACTCACAAAAAGACTTTTCCTCCTGGAAGAAGCTATTTTAGCAGGTCAGTTTTGAAGGAGTGTGAAAAGCTGCAGTGAAAAAAGAACAGAACTAACAGCAGGCTACTGAAGAAGATATGCTGTTAAGCATGATCCAGAAAGGTGAGCAGATTAGCTTCTGCAAGAGAGAACAGCGTGTTGATTACGTGTCATGTGAGGCTGAACTGTGGGATGCGGGAGTTAATATTTTATGGGAACCTTCTAAACTTGTTTAGTTGGCTTCATGTATTCCTCTGCTTTCATTTTTTTCTAAATGTATTTCCCAAGTACACTTGAATGAGCCACTGCTTTTAGCTGGTAGCAGGATCAAATTAGAATGCCCTACCTAGCTGCTGTGCATATGAGTTCTGCATACTGGGTTGTACTTTAGGTACCTATATTCTGGCCATATTTTTTTTTATGCACACCACAGTCATGATCTTCCCTGCTTATTCAGAGCCAGCAAATTGTGATGTATGTCAGTCAGACAGAAGAACATCCAGGATCTTGCCTTTGACTCTGGTCAGCGAATGGTCCCCAAAGCAAGGCAAAAAAATCCCCAGCATGAATGGTTACAGATGGAACTAACCACAGTAAAGTAGATGTTACCTAATGCCCTTATATATTTTCATAAATCTATTTTTATCATTACCTAATCCAATTCTATTCTAACAACAGTCTTATTGAATCTTGCTAAACTGTCACTGTAATTGTCTCAGCAAAATGAGAGAAAATAAAATAAAAAAATTATACATGGTTCTTTTTCTGTATGTATATATGCTTTTAAATTTTTATGAAAGCCCTTAGGAAAAAATGCTGCTTGACTTTTACACAGTGATTAATACCTTCTCTTTCATTAGCAGTTCTCTGACTCAGTTTTCTTCAGAAGTTTTCAAAGTCAAACTCAGCCTCTTTTACCTCTGATGTCTAATGTGTTTTCCCATGCATTATCATGGTAATAAAAATTCCAAAGAAAGACTATTTTCATATGTATATATTATGATGACTCATTTTATAAAAGCCTACTGAAAATAAAACAGCTACTTTTTACTTTAAAATTACTCTGTAATTTCTCTTTCATTTTGCATCATTTTATTAATAGAAAAAAAGGCCAATTGTATTTTGAAGAGTCTCCATTCAATCTTCCTTCATATGTAATCTAGTTTGATGGATAACCTGTCAAGCACATGTTTCACCTGAGAGCTTGACAATATCTGACAATTTGGGGTACACCATTGAAACTTTTCTTGTGCAATCTTATAATAATTTACACTGCTCTTCTTATTTGATTATAAAGCTTTTTTGGTGTGAAAGGTCATCAATAAAAATGGTCTCTCAATGGCATTAAACACAGTAAGAAAATATCTAGGCAGATATTCACTCTTCTGCAATCTCTTTTGGGGGATATTTTCTTTGTAAACATATACACATGGACACACTTTTCTTACACATTTTTTAAATAAAATGATTTATTAAAAGATTCCTGAATATTACGAATCTGAACTCTCAAGGTATTTATTCCCCTTCCCATCAACAATGATTTCCAGAATTTTCCAAATTCCATTTCTTTAAGAAGGAACTTGTAAGATTTATGGGAAAAGAAAAGAAAAGAAAAGAAAAGAAAAGAAAAGAAAAGAAAAGAAAAGAAAAGAAAAGAAAAGAAAAGAAAAGAAAAGAAAAGAAAAGAAAAGAAAAGAAAAGAAAAGAAAAGAAAAGAAAAGAAAAGAAAAGAAAAGAAAAGAAAAGAAAAGAAAAGAAAAGAAAAGAAAAGAAAAGAAAAGAAAAGAAAAGAAAAGAAAAGAAAAGAAAAGAAAAGAAAAGAAAAGAAAAGAAAAGAAAAGAAAAGAAAAGAAAAGAAAAGAAAAGAAAAGAAAAGAAAAGAAAAGAAAAGAAAAGAAAAGAAAAGAAAAGAAAAGAAAAGAAAAGAAAAGAAAAGAAAAGAAAAGAAAAGAAAAGAAAAGAAAAGAAAAGAAAAGAAAAGAAAAGAAAAGAAAAGAAAAGAAAAGAAAAGAAAAGAAAAGAAAAGAAAAGAAAAGAAAAGAAAAGAAAAGAAAAGAAAAGAAAAGAAAAGAAAAGAAAAGAAAAGAAAAGAAAAGAAAAGAAAAGAAAAGAAAAGAAAAGAAAAGAAACTTCATAAATCAGCATCAAGCATAATTGGTAGAACCAGCCTCATCAGCTGTAAGAACAGATGTAGAAATATTCCCTAACATTTGGAAGTAAGTCAATGGGTCACAATTATTTATGGAACATTTTCAAAACTTTCCATGTCTGCTGTGATTTCCATACTATCTTTTTCTATCCAATAGATAGAGCTGGTCACATTGGAACCACAATGTGTTACTAAAAAGAGATAAGCAAGACTCTTTCTTGGAATACTGGTTATTCTTATTAATAAGGAAAACATTTTTAAATTGTATTTCAGAAGGGAAGTCAGTAATAGAGCAGGTGTTTGATCATGCAAAATATGTGAGGGTTCTGAAGGCAGAGCCAATCATCCTTCACCCCTGCTCTCAGCTCTGAAACCATGCGCACCCACAGTGGTTTGATCCTTGTGAATGAAATGCACACCTAGTGCTTTAAGACTACTTTCTGTTAGAAAGGCAAACATCAAAAGCAAATATTAGGGTAGAGTTCTTGGTGAATTTATGTAATTACAATTACATAAATCATATTGATGAGCAGGGTATAAATAGATTGATGTGACACTTTAATGAAGACTCCTAATGTTATTTTACTGTGAAATAATTCTGGGTATCCGTGTCTCTGAATGTTGAATTCAAAAGAAGGAAAATACATTTGATGGAACTGAGTGAGAGATGAGATAGTTTTAAACACTCAGTGAACTGAGACAGATATGTTGCTTTTAAAGTCTAATTTTAAGCTGTATTATTTACCATAAAACCGTTACAATCTATCAAGTCATTGTGCTGCCATATAGACACACTAAATCTATACACTAAGTTCCTTGTGCTCTTTTTAGATGATAGCCTACACAGCTTTTCAGGAAAAAGTAATTCACATGAGGATTTTTCCTTATGTTTAGAGTACATTACTGAGCCTGAATTACAGGTACTCAAAAAAAAAAAAAAAAAAAAAAAAAGAGATTATGCTAAGGTATTATTAGGAGCAACGAAATATTACCAAAGCAATTCATTTAGTTCACAGAATCAGTTTGGAAGCGATCACAATGGGTCATCTGGTCCAACCTCTCTACCCAAGCAGGGCTATCCTAGAGCAATAAAAATGGCTTAGGATTGCATTCAGATGGTTCTTGAATATCTCCAGTGAGGGAGAATCCATGGGCTCTCTGGGCAACCTCTTTCAGTGCTCAGTGAATCGCACATTAAATTTCTTCCTCATATTCCGGTTGTACAGATATTTCACGCCAAAGTAATTGTGATATATTTCATGTATACAATTTTTTCTTTGTTTATATATTTATTGTTTATACTGCAGCAAGCCCAATGGTGATCCAATGCTGAATGTGCTATGTAGAAAATATTATCAGGGCTAGACTTCCATAGCCCATCTCCTGCTAGCCCTTGAGTGGCTTAATTCTAGCCCTCGCCTGCCCACAGATTTTTCCAGGATAAGCATCTGTGGGTACTGGCTACAGAAACCCATTTGCAGTTTCACTGCCACTATTGACAAACAAAAATTCATGTCACCTGTATATGCATTTGATATTAAATATCCACCAGATTTCCGTCTTCCTCTACCATGCAGATGACTACACTTGTTAGCAATATTGTTGATTACCATGTGCATGAAAGGAAACATCTTGTTTATTATCCTTATCATTTGTCCCTAGCTTTCCCTTTGTAGTGTCATTGTCTTAGAAGCTCTTTAAGGTAGGACACTGGAACCACAAGTCAGATTGCATCTTCATTTAACACATACAAACAAAAAGGACCTAAGTAGGAATGAATTATGTGCTAGTAGTTGCCACCTGCTTCTTCTAGGAGTGCAGCAGAGCCAATAGCCAGCCATGTCAGACTTCTCAATACAGAACAGTGCCTGGGTGTGGACTATTTGATGACAGTTTCTTGAGATGTGACCATTTTTCAACGGTGCTTTGGAATTTCGAGGGAATGACCCTGTTCCTTCAGAGTCCACTTTAGATGAGAGGTCAGACAAAAAAAATTGAACTTTGGGGGCTCAAGTAGCTCCCCATTTATTTGTAGGAAGGAAGATCTATCCTTGTCAAAATGCATTTGCTTGTGGAATAGAATTTCAAAGTACCTTTGTTTCTTCTTGAACCTAGTATTCTGTGTTGGCTTTCTACATTCACACTATTTTCTACAAAAAGAAGCTTTAATAGCTGCATGCTGGGGGAAAAGTATTGTTTTCCTTTAAAGTTTATTTCAGTTGTCACTGCAGTTTACTACAAAGTACTTTATGTCCTTACTGATTCCATACAGCTTTGGTTTTATTTCTAGTAGCAACTTTATAAGAAATGGTCTAGAGAAAAGAGACAAAAATGTGATAATGAAAAGACAGATAGAAAAATAGCAAACTAAAATCCTGTGAAATGCACACCATTAAGAAAAGGAAATCCTCAAATGTTACCTCTGAGAAAGAACTCTCAATGAACCTGACATTAGCAGCAATTTAAGATTTTTCCTAACATAGTGATGCCTTTGGGCTGAAATCTTCACACCATTGTGTAAAGCCTAAGCCCAGGATGATGTTTAGGCAGATTTTAAGCATCTCCAAGGTTGGAGACCTCACAACCTTCCTGGGCAACCTGTGCCAGTGCTCAGTCACCCTCACAGTGAAAAAATGTTCAAGCAGAAGTTCAAGAAGAACCCCCTGTGTTTCAATTCATGGCCATTGCCTCTGGTCCTGTCACTGTACATCACCAAAAAGAGCCTGACTCAGTCTTCTTTGCACCCTCCTTTCAGGAATTTGCACACATTTATAAGATTCCCCTGAGCCTTTTTCTCTTCAGGTTGAACAGGCCCAACTCTCTTAGTATGCCCTCGTAAGAGAGATGCTCTAATTTCTTCATCAATGTGGCCGTTCAATGGACTTGTTCCAGTAGATCTATATCTCTTCTGTATTGAGCAGTCCAGAACTGGACACAATACTCCAAATGTGGCCTCACCAGAGCTCAGGAGAGGGGCAGAATTACACCCCCAAGGAAGCAGTGAGCTATAGCACCAGGATACTCTCTGCCAATCTCACATGCTGCTTAGGTAAGTTTCCTGCTTGCCAGGGGCTCGGATCTGGGACTTTGCGGAGGCTGGTCAAGGTTTGTCCAGTCCTGTCCACAGATAGTTGTGCTGCCATTCAGAGGGATCATGTCAGCCTGGAAAATTTGGCAGAGAGGAACCTAGTGAAGACCTGCAAAAGGAAGTGACAAATTGCACTTGGGAAATAATAACCCTATACAGTAATACGTGCTAGAAGCTTATCAGAGCTCCATTGGACCTGGCAGTCCTGGCAGAGAACAAGTTCATGAGGAATCAGCAGGGTACCCCTGGAGCATTTCCTGGTCTGTGTTATACAGAGCATTGTCAGGTCAAGGGAGGTGATTCTTCTCTGCTCATCACTGGTGTTTCTAGCCCTGGGTTTCCCATGGAACAAAAGGAGTATGAACATACTGCTTCAGCAAAAGGCAATGAAGATTGTAAAGGGATTATATCTTCTGACATGCAAGGAGAGGCTGATACAGCTGTGACTGTTTGGCCTTTAAAAGGAAAGCATGAAGGGAATCATATCAATATGAATACCTCATGGGGGGAGTAAGGAAAATATATTCAGAAGCCAATCAGTATGAATCTTCAAAAGGACAAATGACAACAGGCACAAATTGAAATACAGAAACTCTAACTTGTACATCATAAGAGAAAACTTTTTTACAGTGTGTCTTAGCACACAGCTTGGGAATAATTGCTCAGAGTGGCTGTGCAATTTCCATCATTAGAGATATTCAAAACCCAAATGGGTGCAGTTTTGAGCCATCTGCTAAGTCTGACCTTGTTTTTAGCAAGGGAGCTGGGCTAGGTGATCTTCTAACCTCAATGCTTCTGTGACTCTATGATTCTATTTCAAAATGTTTAATTTGATGAGTTTACTTGGTATGACATTTTGTGGAGTTCATGATTCTAATAAATCATTAACATTTACAGTACTTCGGCTAAATTATGGTAAAGGTGTTTCAGTTATCTTTATAACCTCATAGTGAATTGTGCAGTGTTAATTGTTGCCACAGTGACAGCCTCTCTTGGAATACCTTGCAAAGGGCAACTTTTATAGCTGACCACAGGCATGCAATATTTACACTTCACAAGGCAGGTCTGGTATGCAATACAATGTTGTTACAAGCTGACAAAAATGGCTCTATCAGAGCAAATTTTGATGAGGCCAATGGCCACCTGGATCTGAAAAACATAAACCAACATTTATTTCGCATTCTTACATCTGATTTGTGAATGAAACCAGAAATTCCCGATCTTAATTTGCTTAGGTAGCATATGCATTGAAAGATCAGATCCTAGCTCCATGCTAGATTGCTCATCTGCATAAGGAAATATGTTGGGCAGTTCTGGTAGCACTTGCATACCATTCAAAAATTACTTGGACACTTAAGGGCTGAGCACAAAGGGGAGTGGATAGGGAATTTCCTTTTGTTAGCCATCACAATCCAACATATGCAGAAGATAGTTAAAAATAACTATAAAGACAAAAGAATAGAAGAAAAGAAGGCATTTTGGTGATTTCTGAACCATTCTGTTTGTTTCCCAGATGGATAAGCTAAAGCTATTAATATGTCATTCATTTAATATAATAATAAAAGTCAGTCCAAATATAATCTGTTATGTTAGTTAGAAAATAGTTAGCCAGTATGTCCTTCATTCTTCACACTATTTGGCCACTTTGACTTCTTTTCTGCTTATTTGAGCGTAAGTTCCCACGATGTATTAGACATTCCAGCATCAAAGAAAATAGATCTCACAGAAAACTAAAAGTTTATCATTCTTTCCCAGGACAGGAATCCTTCCTACTTATTCAGCCTTAAAAGTTGTCTGCCCAGTCTGTTCTCAAAAATGTCCAGTAATAACAATTCTACAGTCTCTCTAGATGGTCCTTTTCCATGATTTATCGTTGAAAATCTTTTCCTAATACATAATCTAAATTTCCTTTGCTCTAATTTAAGACCATTACTTCTTGTTCTATCCAAGGCTGACACAGAGAACAGATTATTCCTCTCCTCCTTGTAACTACCTTTTGCATATCAAAGAGTGCTATTTTATATCCCTTCCAGTCATTTTTTTTCTTAAAATCCTATCCTTTCTTCTGAGGTCGTGTTTTCAAGAACTCTACTCATTCTTCTTGTTCTTTTCTGCAATTTCTCTTATAAGCACCATTTTATAGTAATACAGTGTTAAAATGATGAATTTAAAAAGTTGAAATCCTTTTAATTTGGAAACCTGACATTGTGTGAATGCCTAGTTTCACATTATTCTAGTTTTGTAAGACAATTTCAGGGGCATAGTGCCTAATAAATTTTGAAATGACTTTAAACTTTATGAAGTCAAGTCACTCCCGGTTTTAGCTGCAATAGTTGAAGGTTTTGCTTATCCCGATAGTCAATACCTCAGCCACTCAGGTGTCAATCCATTCCTCAGCTGTAGTTTGCCCTCATAAATCAGCCTATGAACAGCAACTGTCAAAATATGCCTACAAATTCTCTTCTGTCAGCTTTTTCTATGACGGCTGTAACCTTCAGCAAAGGGGCAGAATAAGCAGCCAGAGGCTGCAATGCATTGCATCTCACAGCCCTTTTCTTCAGAATACGCCTCAGGTGCCTTTAAATAACCCTAACTAAATCTCTCTTGATGTATTCCAAAGGACTACCCTTGATGAGGAAGTGAGGAAGATGAGGAACTTCCCTGAAGGCTGATCACTTCACAGGCCATTTGTGGTCACCAGCTCTGATTATTGGTCAGGTGCTGGTCCAGACAATTCCTTTCACAGGAGTTACTATTACTTATATGGCTATCCAAACCATATTTCTGCAGACATCTTCTGTAATGAGAGAATGTGAACATCTGATGTGACTGTCATGAAGATCTGGGGTGCAGACACATTGGAAGATCCTTGCTGTTCCAAAACACAGAGAAAACCTCAGATTCCCATGTTAAGGGAAATCAGATCTGCAAGAAAGGATGGAGGTGTGTGTTTGATACATTGGGGTATGAAGGAAAAGGTGTGAGAAAAATAACAAGTATGCTGACTAGCATTAGCTAAAAAAATTTGTTTTATTATTATCACTATAAAAACTATCCTACACAAAGGGTCAGGCCTCAAAGAAAAGACAAATGTTTCCATCCATTACTTCTATTTTTCCATTGTCTCAGGACCTTGTGCTCAAATATTTTCTGGTCAGCCGATCCTCTCTATAGCTACCAACACTTTACAGCCCTTTCTTGAACAACTGAAGTCAATCGATAGTTGTACATGTAAATCATTCACCTTCTGATAGTACTTTTTTCATTATTTGCTCTAATTTCACATAAAAGCTTTTATGCTCCATGAAAGGCCTTAAGTTCACAGCTGAAGACACTTTTTCCTTAGGTGTCTCCAGGTGTGTTGTATAGCTAAGCTCTCATTATATATAGTCAAGAAAATCAGTGAAGAGCTTTTCATAGACTGAATTCACATGAATCCTCAAGCAATTATTACACAGTCCTTACTGAGGATTTCTTAAGACTTGTCATGAACATGTATTTATATCCCCTAGGAGTGCAATGATTCTTGATATATCATGTTTGACAAAGCAATTGTAACTTTTCACTATCTGAATAACCCTTTTTAGTATTTGCCTTCATGTAGAACAAGTATATAATTTTAGTCACTTTTGCTGCATCTTAAACTCCATTTCCACTCATTTTTGACTACTTTATAATGTCTCATAAACAAGATAGAGCAATCCTCAAGATACAAGCACATCTTATTTCAGTACACTTTTCAGTAGTATGTGTATTCATAACTTTTCTTAGGTTTTTTTTTTTTTATGGACACCAACTTGCATGTCTTTCAGAATACTTTATTTTTTGGACTTTTTCTAGTTTGAGTCTATTATTTTAAAAGGGAACTAGTGCACAGGTCCAGATGCCCTATCCTGAATTAACCTGCTATTTAATTCAATGGGGAAACATCAAGGCAAGCAATTGCTTAGGTAAATTTCCTTTCCCTAACTTAAGCACTTACGGAATTAAGTTATGCAGCAGTTACCTCATTTTTGTTTAAAATATGTCTCTTTCATGAAAGCAAATGAAGCATTTACCTTTTACTATTATTATTTAGTACTGTACCATAGCAGCATTTGTTTACATGAATATTGCAATTTCCATATTCTTTCTTCTGAAACCTTTGCCTATCCAGTACACCTTCATGCTGAATTAATATATTTTTATTTGAAGCACTTTCATTATTACACCCCATTTTATTTCTTTCAGCCTAATCACAGACTGCACTTAGTCTTATCTTCCAAAGAGTTTGCAACAATGACCTGCCTGTGTTATCTTTGAGATGAATTCAAGAAGTCAATTCAATTACTAAAAAGCAAATTAATGAATTACATTGTTTAAAACACCGAATTGACATATGTGCAAGGGTCCTATTCTTAGACCTGTCACTTGATCATTACTCAAACAAAGTTATTCTGACACTAAGGCAAGTTTCCTCAGCAAAAGAAGGAGAAGTCTTATTGTCTATCTTCAAGTAAAAGAACTGACTTATTCTGACATGATACTGTCCCTTGAAATGCTTTCATCAGTTATTGCTAGAAGAATTGAAAGGTATCTGTATGAACAAAAGCAGCACAGAAAACAAAACATTCAGGATGTTATTGTTAAATCTTGTTTTCTATTCATTGGCAGTATTAAAACAGTAGCTCTTTCAAGTGATATAATGAAAGGGCATACGTAAATCCACTTTAGTCCTTGCTTTTGTTGCAGTATCTGCTTCCTGAATAAAGTCTTCATATAAATACATGACTGGAGAGAGGAATGATGGAGATGAAGGTAGACTTCTTTGCATGGTAACCAGTGAAAGGAGAAGAAGTGATGAGCACAAGCTGAAATATGTAAAATTAAACATAATGAAATAGTATTTACTGTGAGAGTGATCACTTTCAAGCACTGTATGAACAAACTCATGCCAGACTCCTGTGACCGAACAGGAAGTAAAATGAGAACAGCAACAAAGGTCAAATAGGATTTCTGTTTTCACAGCTTCAAGTACAACAATTAAAATAAGCCAAATTTACAAAAGTGATCTGTTATCAAAAGATGTATTTAAAATAATTAGAGTAAAAATATGTCATCATATTGATTTACTAGTATGCACCACTGGCATTAAACTGCTGTAAGACCAGTGTAACTCATTATGGTCATGAATTTATGAACGTTTTACACAACTAGTATGTATGGTCCATGATTTTAAGGTTGATAATGTTCATTTTGTGTTGCATTCTCTACATCTTATTTGTCATACATAAAATGGAGAAATATTATAAAACACATAGATTTTTTCACTTCTAAGTGCTCTTTTTTCTCTCATAAAATTGCTTTCTACAAGAAACTTCATGCAAAGTAGTAATATAATCAGAGAGAAGATAATGCATTTTTCTATTGATCCTGCTCATAGACATTCATAAGCTTGACTGTTGTTCATTGCCATTACTGTGGATCTGACACAAGCACACACACTACAATCAAAAAACCAGAACCTTTTAAAGCCATTAAACTTGTATCATCCACTAGGGAACTATTTCTTCTATTACTGAAATTAGGTGAAATAGCACTTTTTCCTTACTGTCTAAAACTGATTTGAAAATGGTGAGTAATCAAACAAAATTATCTGTGACTGCACAACTAGAATCTAAAATGTCTCAACAGAATAGATGTATTTTCAGTAGTAAGCACTTTTCAGGGAGTTTGGAAGCCATTTTTAGACCAAAACAATACAAGAGTAGACTGCAGAATACAGTGTTTCTGAAGACATTGTGCAAATTATTCCATCAGGAAGGTCAATGGGAATTTATTTTACAGAAGATGCAACTGAGGCGAAGAAAGAATCAGGTTCCTCCTTTCTCGTTCCACGATCCACCTGCTTTAAGTAAGTGAAGAAGGCATAAATCTGGTTTTTCATGATAGGTCCTCCTAACTAAAAGAACTTGATTCTGTCTGAATGCCTCCATTTCACCTCAGCTTACAAAACTTGAAGACACTGACTATTTACAGGGTCTTTGATGTTAATCAATGAGGAGACAATAAATGTCTGTCAGGAGTGTGCTAGGTGATACATATTTGTTGATCTAAAAGTGAATTTGGGACTTTTGTTCTCATGTGAATAAAAATTCACTCTAATTATTCTGCATCTGTCACACTACAGTTTCATTCTGCTCAATATATTCTATGTGAGTCTGCAGCTGATGAAATCTCACCTTTCTGTGATAGAACTATACTGATAATTTCCACAAGATTTTTTTCCCCCTGAAGATTTAACCTGAACACAAGAACTTTCAGAACACACAGACCTGTTAAACTGGTGGGAAACATGTTATTTCCAGAGTCTTACCAGCTTGATAAGATAGTACCTAATATTTCTCCTAAATCCTAGAGCAGAACCTACTTCTTCACCAACAAGACATGAAGTTAAACCGTAATATTATTAACCTTATCATTATAACCCTAAAAATATTCTGCCCTTGAACAGTGGCCCTTGTTCAGAAGGGAGGGCATTAATTAGCTCAAAACTTTTAGGGCCACCAGAGTTAAGGTTTAAGTTCCAGTCACCTGTTTGCCTCTTGAACCTAGTAGATCTGACTTAGACACCTTGTTTTCCATAGGAAACATGGAAAACCATAGTCACCTGAAAAATGGATTTATATCAACAAATATATTGATCTGGGCCTGTAATGAATTTACAGGGTAACTGGAAAAGTTGTGGTTTAGATCTTCTCCATCTCCAGGATATTGGAATTTTCCTGGGGCCACACTCATCATACTCACAGTCTGCAGCCATGGTTTGTGACCTGGTGCCTGACATCTGTCTTCAGCATTTCAGGAAGTGAACAATTTTCTACTTTTCTTACTCTAACATGGGATGGTATAAATTAGCAAGTATCCAATAACATGAAGTCATCATGTCTCAGGTCAACCATACAAACCATTGTATGCAGATTTTGAAGATCACCATACTGGACACAAATTTCTCCAATTGTTTTCTGAGTCTGAGTCTTGCTGCACTTACATGCTTTATGCTACATTTGTATTCCTACTGACTTCAATGGGAACCATGGATGTTCAGATCTCTACACATTTCCATAGGATCATGTGCTGAGAGTCATTTGTCCTGACATACTACCTCAATAACAGGGAACCTGTAAAAAATGGCTGGAAGATATTTGAAGTGTGAAACATAACATTTAGTTATATACATCCCTGACAAAATACCCTATTAAAGTATATAAACTACCCATGAGTAGAGGAACTAGACATTATATCTTCTCTTATGTATTTGTTGAGTATTTCTCACACTTGCTTGTTCAGGAAGACACTAATAACAGAGGGCTGAATTGCCTTTTTTTATTACAACACTATTCATTCAACCATGGTATCCTACATAAATATTTTTAAAAAGTATTTCTACATCAGAAGTTTTGGGTTTTGGAAGGTCCTTATTTCTGAGCTTAGAACTACCAGCCTGTGTTTCAGGGAAAGTCAGTCATCTATATTTCTATGTGCTATTTCCCATCTCACACACTGGATACCTTAGGGATGAAAGGCTCCGATGGTAACTCTGAACAAAACAAAACAAAGTGTCCAAAATGTGTTATTTAACCCTCAGATATTTACCTTCTATGCCAACACATTGTGTGTGCACACAAATTCTGAATTAGGAGGCTTTTACTATAAAATAAAATGGAAGGCTCCCCCAGAAAATTAGTGCAGCGTGCCACTATTAGCATTTAGCTGAGCATACTGCTATAGTGAAAAGTTGATTTCAGAATCAAGTCAAAACATATTTATTTTAATATTTATTTAACACAACTCTTCTGGTCCAAAATTGTTTGTTAGTTTTCAGGTTATGACATTGTGATAAAAAAATAGATTATTTACATGAGTGAACAATGTTCATTCATATGCTTTCACCGTGTAGCCCTATTTACTTCTTTAATGAAATTACACCAGCATAATATTAGACTTAACATTTGAAAATTAGCTGTTTTGCCTCTGCAGGTTTTCTCTACACATCCTGAATTAGAAGGTTTATCTATATTAACTTTTTAATAGCTTCATATTATGGATTGACCTAATATGTACTCATAAAACTTTAAGGACAATTATAATGTATTATACCAAGCATGTGTTTGCTGGTGTCTCCAGGTGTGGCTCTAGAAATAATACAATTTACTGCTATGTCAACATGTTGCCTAATAAATTTTTGGTAAGACATTAGTTTTTATTTGTCCCATTGAATTTCAAAAAACATGAACAAAACCACTTTATATATGGTTAAAACAATCCAAAGATTCTAACATAAAGAAGATAGTTTCATTTTCATTTGAGGACTGCAAGTGAAGGAATATTCTATCATTTTGCTATGTTGGTCATTTTTCAACACCAGAATGCCAGAGGCTGTTTTTAAATCATTCCCAATGATTGGTAGGAAGATTCTTATTAAAATCAGGTGATGTTGAATAAGGCCACAAATCTTAGTTTTAATAAAGAGATATCTAATTAAAACACACGTATAAAAATAATAAAATTAATTTGCATGTACAAATAAGGAAGAGGGAGAATCAAGGAAACACAAGTCAAGATATTCCTATATACTACAGCCTTCCCAGATGTTGAACTGTATTACCCCTTATTAATGATCTTGCAATGGATTTCATTCTACCTAACTACTTGTGGCTAAACATTGTCAGGTGGTTCAAGCTGGTCATGTAGGCTCCCCGTATACTCAAGAGAAAGAGAAACGTGTCTTCCAGCCTGTGCTAGACATATATTTTAAAACAAATACTCTCTTAGAGGTTCTTATCCCTCTCCACAGAAGAAACCTAACCAGCTAAAGTAACAAATAATTACATTTTACCTGCTTAGTCAATAGAGGTGCCACAAACGAGTCCTCTTCACTTGCAGATATGCTGTAATTTTCTGTCAGAAATATACTAGTCTAGGATAAAGTCTTTTTATTTCCACATACTTTGCTTTAGATTGCTTATAATACATTGCCAACACTTTGTCATGTTTATCCTTTTCTGTAATTCTCAGCCTAATCTATATAAATAGTAATTCTTTCATCTGTCTAGTAAATTTCATTCCTTATACAGAACAAGAAGTTGTAGTATTTATAGAAACTTCATTAAAATATTCAATTTCACTAAATAATCTTTATTTTAATTAGTCTACACAAGAATCACCTTAAAAGGACTAACTGAGCATGAAAATGGGGCATAGGGTCAAGTATATTCTTATGTGAACTTAGAAGAGGTAAGCATGTGGAGATAGCTTTCTTAAGATCAAGATCCCAGACCTTGGACTTCATGGCAACAGTGTTTTTCTCCTCTCCGCTGCACTTGTCATTTTGAAAAATTAGCAGAGAAATTTTTGAGATACGAAATTAACAAGTACAGGGCTGGGTTTTTTTCATTTGAACAAGGAAGGCTTTTTGAGAAAATTCTGGTCTTATTTGCTTAAACCTGGCATACAAAACAAGATTTTTAGGCAACAGGTTACAGAATGATTTTTCTTGGGACTGAGAGGATATGACAAATTATGTTTCAATTATCGCTCATTAAATTTCCAAGTCACAAAGAAAGGTTAAAAATTATATAGATTAATTTCTTATATACAGAAAATCTTCTAATCTTATAATAGTGTAGAAGTGAACTAGTTCTCACATTATGAAATGGAAGCATCTGCTGTGTACAAATTAAAGCAAATTTGCTACTGCATGAAAGGCTAAAGAATTGTAATGGTAGTAAAATAAATAATGCCCTGCAATTTATTTATAAAATTGTATTCTTTATATTTAATGATTATTCATTACACTAGAAATTTAAAATAAGACTAACAAAACTACTCCAGTAAAACATGATTCATAAGTAGTATTAATGTTCAAAAGAGCATTTTTAAAGAAAGGCTCTACAAACAGCTACTTTAGCAAAATAATTTTTTTAACGTTGTAAAATATCCTTTTTGGGAGAGATGACATAGTAAAATCCTCAGTGAGATGCATTATTTTTTAGATTCTGGTTTGTTTTCCTTGATTTCCTTACTTTTGACTGTGCCCATAAAGTCAATATTAATTTCAAACATATGTTGAAGATGGATAGCAAAACATTGTAGTAGTCTAGAAGCCACAATTCCAGACTTATAGAGGGTATGATGAAACATGGATGGCAGAGTAAAACCCACCAGGATTTAAGCTAATGGCTAATTTTCTTCTCTTTCCGTAGTACAAGTAATGGTTTTACCACTGCAAATAATTTTACCACTGCAAATATTAATTCCAGTAGAAGGTGTATTCATACCTCTGAGAGCAGAACTTAACATTGACATGGACATTAGAAATGCACCCTGTATTTCTCAGTTCTTCTCTGACTTTGACATTCATTATGGAAATAATTTAGAAATTGCGGCAGATCATAGCAGTATAAAAATTTAGTCTCCATGATTAAATATTTTATTTAGGTAGTTTCTTTCATCTTTAGTTCAAGACTAGAAGAAAATAAGAGAAAGGAAGAGAGAGATGAGGTAATGCATCTTTATGGGTACTCTTCTCCAACACATTTAGAGTCAGACTAGATGATTGATTTAGACTTGGAACCTGATACTAGGAGATGGAAGTAAGTCACTTGGTTGTCTCAGTGACTAAGGAGGTCCTTCACTGTAGTGTTTACCTAAAATGTCCATATCTGGTCTCAGTCAGTTTCTCCCCAGAAGTATATCACAAAGGCAATGGAAAACCTTATAAGGGATGTACAGGATTCCCCTTTAAGGGAAAACTTCAGATTCAACAGATCACCCTAAGGTGTTTCTTCTACAGTAGCTGACAATTTTAAAGGATCAACATTTAAAATGTGATTACATTTGAAGCGAAGAAATCCATAGAGATATGTAAGCATAAGTTCATCATTGCAAAGCATGAAGAATATAATTTACAAACAAATTAAAGAACTTTCAGAAGACTTATCAGTTTGGGAAATTAATAGAAAGCAGGCTACAGACAACAAAGGATGACAAAGTAGTTGTGAGAATTGATAAACTTAGAGTCCCTTCACCTCAGGTTCATGACTTCACATGGGCTACATCAGCATAAATAAAATTGTGTGCTGTTCTATTACAGTCTAGTGACCTCTAAAATGGTAAAATTAAATACTGACAAGAGACTGAAATGGAGTGCTAGCACCTCATTTAATTCACTCCACCTAGCCACCCAAAAAGACTGTAGCAAAAATGACATCTCACCCTCTGCTCTTGTTAGGAGTCACCTATTTGAATCTGATCATTAATTTTCCCTTGCATTACATTCCATGCAATTTCCTTGTTCTCATCTTTAAATACCTTTTTACATCACTTTCTGTTTTACTTTTAATTCTTCATTCTGACCTTACTTGTAACAATTCCTTTTAGTGCTTTCCATCTCATTTTTTTCGTACATGTTTCATATACAATTCCTTCAAGTATTAAAAAATTCTTATTTTCCTGCCATCCTAATCCCCCTCACAGTTTTAAATATTTCTCTTGCATATTTTGACAAATGAATATTGGTTTCCTTCTTTGTTTCTCTTTTTCAATTTTTTCCTTCTTCATTCTGTGTACTTTAATCTTTGAATCTCCATGTGAGTACTTGAAATGACAATATAGACTGCGAAATGCAGGCCTTCCGAAAACCCATAACTGCTTAATAGGAATAAAATTAATTGAGTACAGCAGTATCTTTCAGAGTGTTGATTAGCTGTGTCACAAGTCCTACGTTCCTCTATGCCGTATATTCCATTTAGCAGACTGGCAGGTCAAATGCCAAAAGGTAGCCAATATGGAAATTTTAGGAGTAAGATCCCTGTTTCAAAATTCAGGCAAGTTAAAATAGCTGTCTTGGTTCTCTCTAGGCTCATGGTGATTCCTTCCCTCACAGTTCTTCAAAATACAAAGCCACATTTCCCACGTGTTCGGTAAGTACATGAGGCCACTTAGGAAAGATTAGCTAAAGAAACAAATAGATTTTGGATCTTCATACAGCTCAGATATGGGCTCAGTGATAGGATTAGAGGCCCGCCAAGATCAAAACTTTCAAAGGCATGCTCAGAAATTGATGTGAATGAAAAATATTAAGGTATGAAAGATGGCTTGCTTAAAGAGTGACTTAAAGATTCAAGTTGCCTCCAGGATCACACATGGATGTGTGATTCTTGCAGAATGTCCTGTGCAGGGCCAAGAGTTGGACTCTATGATCCTTGTGGGTCCCTTCCAACTATGAATATTCTGTAATTCTGTAATATATCAAAGTTTGCAATTATATTGCACAAAATAAGTAAACATTAAAATATACCAGGTAGAACTGAAGACTCACAGAATTTTTCAACGTGCAATATACCCAAGGCATCCTAAGAGTGTCTAAGCAGTGAATTCAATTATATAGCAGAAACCCCCTGGTCACAGTGCTGGGCAACTGGCTCTAGATGACCGTGCCTGAGCAGGGAGCTTGGACCAGGTGACTTCCAGAGTCCTTTCCAACCATACTCTGTGATTCTGAGTATCCAGGCATTAAGGACACGCTTCTGTTTTCAATTGCATTAATACAAATATCACTGATTTTAACAGGAATTGCATATCTATATATCTAAATGTTTTAATAATACCTGTGTGGCAAGCATAGAAAAAGTCAATAGCATTCGACCCATTCAACACGAAGCGTTACATACTTCAAACAAAATATTACCCATCTGAAAACATGAAAATCAAAACTTTCTATAGAAAGAAAGTTTCTGGTGTAAATTGTATTTTCCTACCCACAGGACTAACAGAAGTCTGATAACAGGGAGTCAGTGTTATGCATCTTGTAGAAGTGATTCCCACAGTATAAAGCTTAAAGGAGGAAGTGCAGAAATGGAGAATGGACAACAATCCCACAAAGTGCTTGAATGTAACTGAATGGACTAAATTCTGTCATGAAGCAAAATAGTTTTTTCAAAACTATTTCTCTTCTTTATAGAATGTTGTCTAATACTGAAAAACAAACACACAAAAAAACAAACCAAACCAAAAACAACAATAACAAAAATCCCAAACAACCAACAAAAAAGAGTTTTGAAGAAGCAAAGCATACCAGCTGCACAGTGGAACAACCAAAATAACAGCTCAAAACTTCGCCGTAACTTCTATGATGGGCCTAGAGAGAAAGAATCCCAGGTGTTGAAAGTCCCAAAAGAAAGCGAAAGGAACAGAGTATTTAGAGAACTATTTCTACATTTCACAGGGTTTTATCTTTTTTTTTTCTTCCAGTTTAGTTCTAATGTTCCTTTTCTCTTGGCCACTTTAGCCATACCCAAACCAGTAAGCTGACCGGTTCCACCAGCTCTTCATACAATACAGGTATAAGCTTTTTCTATTGCTAAGCCCTTTGAACTCAGTGGAAAGAATACAGACTGTGCTGGACATAATTAGTTCATGTAAGAATACAGATTGCTTGGGTTTGAATCTACAAGCTCCAATTCTTAGATAGTATTATGCCCATCTCTAAAATCTCCAATGGAAAATATTCCATAACTGCAGGGGGAAAAAAACCCCAAGCAAACAAAAACAAACAAACAAACCCCCAACCAAACAACGAACAACAAACCCACCACAAAACAAACATGAAAAAACAACCCCCAAAACCACTAAAACTACTTTTTTATTGCAGATATTAAATGCTATAAAGATGTGGACACTAAGAACTTCCAGCTGGTTATATACCTTTAGGTAAAGTAGAAGATCAGAGTTAATAAGAAAGCATTTCCATTCCAAACTATTTCTATCCAAAGATGTTCAACATCCTGGCTGGCAACATAGACAGTGGATTTGAGTTGCACCCTCAGCAAGTTCACTGATGACATGACTGTGTGGGGCAGTCAATATTCTGGAGGAACAAGACACCATGATCTGTGCAAACCTCATGAAGTTCAACAAAATGAAGTGTGATCTCCATCTGGGCCATAGCAATCCCAGGCTTGGGAGTGACAGTGGATGAGAAACTCACAATGACCTGACAGTGTGCGTTAGCAGCCCAGAAAGCCAATTGAATCCTGGGCTGCATCCAAAGGAGTGTGGCCAACAGGGCAAGGGAGGTGCTTCTTCCCCTCTGCTCTTGTGAGAAACCACCTGGAATACTGATTAGGATGCCCTCAACATAAGAAGGACATGGAATTGTTGGAGCAGGTCCAGAGGAGGGCCACATAGTTAATAAAAGGACTGGAGCATCTCCCCTATGAGGACAGGCTGAGGAAGTTGGGGATTTTCAGCCTGGAGGAGAGAAGAATGTGTGAAGATCTCATAACAACTTTTCAATATCTGACCCTTACCCTAACCCTAACCCTAACCCTAACCCTAACCCTAACCCTAACCCTAACCCTAACCCTAACCCTAACCCTAACCCTAACCCTAACCCTAACCCTAACCCTAACCCTAACCCTAACCCTAACCCTAACCCTAACCCTAACCCTAACCCTAACCCTAACCCTAACCCTAACCCTAACCCTAACCCTAACCCTAACCCTAACCCTAACCCTAACCCTAACCCTAACCCTAACCCTAACCCTAACCCTAACCCTAACCCTAACCCTAACCCTAACCCTAACCCTAACCCTAACCCTAACCCTAACCCTAACCCTAACCCTAACCCTAACAGAGGGACTCTTTGTTAGGAACTGCAGTGATAGGATAAGGGGTAACAGATTCAAATTGAAGGAGTGGAAATTTAAGCTAGATATTAGGAAAAAGTTGTTTACTGTAAGGGTGGTGAGACACTGGAACAGGTTGCCCCAGGAAGTAGTGGATGCCTCAAAACTGGCAATGTTCAAAGGAGGCTGGATGGAAGCCTTGAGCAATCTGATTTGGTGGGGAGGTGCCCTTGCCCATGGCAGGGGGCTTGGGACTAGATGATCTGTAAGGTCCAGTCCAACCCCTAAAATTCTATGATTCTATGTTTCTATTTGATTAAATGCTTGTTGCCTTAGGTTCATCAATTGCCTCTCCATAAAAACTGTTACAGTTTTACAAGCTTACACTGTCCTCCAAAACAGGGTCCAACTATACTTACTGAGAGCTTAGAAACTGGTACATTGAAGACTTTTTTTTTCCTCCAATTTTTCACCTACCTGCTCTTGTTCCTATAAAGACAGTTGTTATAGAAAGAAAGAACAAAAGATTTTCCCATAGTTTTCAGGTGTTGGAGCAATCTTTAATACTTCTTTGAAAATGTACTTTTGATGGATGTGATTTGCTTTGCTTGAATCAATTACCATAGATTTATTACCCATCAGTGTTTCTGCTGATATTAACCTCAGTTTATTACCAATAATCATATTCATGTCTTTAATAAGTTAGAATATAGTATCTATAGATTATCTTGACCTTCACAAAACACGTCCAACCATTTTCTTGATTTGTATCTGTCTAGAAAGGAAACTAGTGTGCTTCTTGCCTTAATATAATGTGTATAATGGATGAAGTAAATGACTTTTATAGAATTATAGTCCCTCATTTGGGTTCTCCAAGAGGGGGTAGACTTCTAGAATTTAGATTTTCAGAAAATAATACTCTATGTTAATGCAATTCTTCTCCATTCCTTTTTTTATGAAAAACAGTTTGTGCCACCAATGAACTCACTGTGTTTGTTTGTGGAGATATTAAAGTGCATCCACCTCCTTTTCTTGGTTTTATTAAATGAAGATTTTCTCCATTTATCTTATCTGTTTACCACAATCAGAGCTTAGAAATAATAGAAGATACATATCACTTTGGAAAATAAGTTTAATGAATTATTATCATTTTGACCATCTCAATTTATGTCCCTATCTTTTATCCCATCTTTAATATGCAAAAGCAGACCAATACTTTTATTTTCAGTTTTGTTTTGTACCGGTTGTGCATTGTACAGTACTACATTGATGCATAACATAAACCTAGGATCAAAAGCTGTGTTTCTGTATAGCCAGTAAATTTATATTCTGACTTCTTAAAATTTTAATAACAAAACAATACAACAAAGTCTAATAAGCAGAACTTGAATATTTTATTCAAATACCCTGGGAGAACCCACAGAAGAAGTTTGTTTCCTATGTTTTAAACCTTTCTTTTCATATTTTTAGCTAACAGTTTAACTTATATTTAAAATTCAGAATGCAATTAAAATCTCACAACCTAAGTGTCTATATGTTTTTATTGAGATATTATGCAGAAAATAGCTGATTTTGTAAAAAAATCTTCAGTGTCTCTGTTACCCAAGTTTCTCATAGGACTATCGCTGTCTTATATCAGATCATCCAACACAAATATTGAGTTCTAGAGCAGCTCAGTTCATTTTCCAGAATAAAACTGTGCAATTTGGTTGCATATGTACCAATAAACCATTAAGGGAATTATGACTCAAATCTAAACAGGTGGTGTTTTATTCTCAATTGCTCACATACATAGGGATTTGAAGTTGCCTGAAAAATAATCATAAATATTTATTTTGAATAAGACTGTAGACTTGATACAACTGCAGAGTCTATGTATTTGAGACAGAAAGAAAAATATGTATTTTGTAGCCTGGGGAAGGGAATAAGAGAATTGTTCTCATGTGCTGTTATTCCCACAGAAAGTAATTTGAACAATTCTCACTCCATGAGTTAATCAACAGTCCACAGAACAGACTTTTCAAAACTGAGAAACTTTGGCCTTCTTCAGATGATAATCAACATACTTTACTTAAGCCCCCAAGCTTACAGTCTAAAAAAATTGTCTATTGGAGTGAAATATGGCATTTAATTGCATATAATATTACCCCAAGGGAAATCCTGGGGATTTCTTTCTCTTTTTTAGAAAAAAAATTTTAAAAAATCAAAGTGCTGTCTTGCAGATAATAAAACAGAGTCATAACGTATCTTATTAACTGAAGAATGTCTGAGAGAGTAACAGATGCAGAATTGGGCTTCCTCTATATAATAAACTTGGTCATGTTGACACCTAGTAGCAGGTATAATGGACCCCATTCTATGTTTGCACAGCACCAAGCATCAAATTTGCTGTTTGCACAGCAGCGATCATGTATTGCATGGCAATACATTGAGTAATAATTGTAGTTCTCTCTTCACAATAGCTGGTCATTGTATGCTGAAACATTCATATTAAAGCCTGGAGATGAAAGTGGGCAGCAGGCTGTGGGTAACAAAAATGATGGAAGCTAGGCATGCAAAGCTGCCAGGCCTCTGCGTAGATACTATCTTTTATTTTTGATTCTGCTTCAAAATTCCCAAGGAAGTCTGTGATTACTTTCTTTGGGACATCCTCTACCTCATTTGGAATGTGTTCAGCCCATTCAGTGTTTTATTGCAATCTACACAGCAATGATAATGCATATTTAATACAGAAAGGGCATTAGCCAAAGACCTCAGCTATCAGAACAGGTACCATAGTCAAGATTTTATGCACAGGCATGTGCTTCAGTACAACTTTCATGAATAGGATATCATAATATAGTTGGGTTTATGTGACTGTGTTACTGAAATTTTAAATTCATATTTGAGGACAGCCATCACTGTCGGTGTGCAGTAAATGTAGTTGTCATGATATGAATGCTGGTACACTGATTCATACTGCAGTAAGAAAACTGCTCTTGAGAGATGAGATGCAGAGCTGAGTGTCTACATTGCAGAGG
>NW_008663011.1:64564-88819 GCF_000695815.1 Acanthisitta chloris
TGTAATTGCAATTGTAAAATAAAGTTAATGGATACACTCACAGCAAATGAGATTAAAGGTGTATGTACGACAGAGGAAAGATCTGAAAATAGATTATATAGAGACATGTGACCTATCTACTTAATAGCTATGTAGTGGGGGGGGAGGATTTTGTTACTATATGAGTTGAATTTGTTCAATGTCCGTTAAACATTTATTAGAAAAAAGAGGTGAATTTAAAAGGACTAGTATTTAATATAGGAGAAAATAGGAAGGAACATATATGCAAGAACATCCTGCACAGATCCTTTGCATTGTCTTTCATTCTTGAGAAGGACACTAAGAAACTCTAAAGTCTTACAGTTTGTCTGTTAAATATGTTGGGAATATATATGGCAACTGAAATACCGTCACCTTTAGGGATAAATACAGCAGCTGCCTGAAGTACTGAACAATACAACACTGAGCATGTTGAAACAAGAAATGACTCAAAGAAAATCCTGAAAGGCAGAAAGTAATCAGAAGACTAGAAAATTGGCCAGGATGTTCTGTTCAGCATTTCTTTAAAAATGGGCATGAAAATCTACATGGCTAAGTTTCAGAATATTATCTTTAATTTTCAAGAGCAGTAGATTTATTTTATGCAGGATTTTCCCCTGGAAGATATCAAAACTTCACTTCTATTTTACAGAAAACCAATGGAAGCACAGCATCTAGCCTGAAGTCATCCAGCAGCAGCAGGAACACAGTACATCACAGGAACACATATCTCCACAGGTCTCTGATCAATACACTGCTCACTATCTATATTATTTCTTACCTAGAGTGCTGTACAAGTTCCAGTACCATCTAACATCCGTCTCTAGACAAGGGCTTGTATTTGTATTGACTTGTAAGAAAGAATGTCAGACAATGAAATACCAGCCTTGCAGTGACAACCTGTCATCTACATACTGCTTCATTACAACTTGCCTTGGTGCTTAGTCTTGACAAAATCATAGCACCAAGTGGTACAACCACTCTTTCTAAGATCAGACAGAAAGCATATGCAATGACTAGACAAAATGTCATTTCAAAAAGCCCAGTTGCAGATGAACAGATGTGGCCATTAGGAGAAGGATTATGCTTTTGCAAAGTGTCTGGTGAAAATTGTTTTCAAAAATAGAATGCATTTTTCTTGGTGACTGCAGAACAACATCTTGTAACTTAATGGAAGGGACCAGTGGGCAACCTGCTGACTTAAAAACTTGTCACCAGAATTCACTATAGACACAAAATGTTTTTAGATGCAAATAGAGTCTGAAAAAGAATACAATTTACCACACTATCTTAAAGCATGGCCCTTCTTTCAAAGACATCTATCCTTTCACCAGCACAGAAATAACTTCTATGAAATGAACTAAAATGTGTATTTGAATGAACAGAATAGTCAGAATGGCACTACTGATGCTGTTCACATTTCTCTGACGGTTTTCAGGTCTGTGGAATAATATTACTTTTTCCTCTTTTTGATCAATCTGCACCATGCAGAGCAGGAGATACCCCTGCTGTAAGAGAGAATATGATCTTTGAGAAGAGATTTTATTTTACTTTAAGATGATTTTCAACTGCCTACCCATACTACTTCCTCAACTGTAGTCAGCAAAACAAACATATTCAAGAAAATTCTTTTTGAAATTGTACGTATGAATAGAGAGTACAATCCCTGTTTTGACAGAAACTGTAGCACATTTAGAACACATTACAGTGTGTGTTGAACTTAAAGGCAAACAGACTGATAGGCTGGAGTTAGAATCTATAAGCAATTAAACCCTGTGTCTTTTCCTGAAATAATAATTAATTTATAAATAATTGTTTCATAGTTCAGTAGTTTGTTTACAGAACTCTTTTCTCCTATGAGAAGTTCTATCTTGCTTAGAGATACCATATAAAACCAGCTGTTAAACACCTCCACAGCTGCAACAGCAACAACCTTAGAATCTTCTTTGGATGGATATTTGAAATTCATTTCCCTGTCCATAATTATAAATAAGATGCCAGTCCTTGGTTTTTTTGCATGGGTGAGTCCAACAAGGATCCATTAGGTCTCCAATTCCATATTTACTAGTGCTGCTTCCTAATTTATGAATGTGCATGAAAGCTGTATTGCATTATTGTGCTTCAGCAGGGACCCTGAGCACTAGAGCTTTCTAAAAAGTGGATAATTGTTAAAGCGAGGTGTGTATTCAGATGATTGTTATTTTACTTTATTTTTCACACCTAAAATTCATTTGTATGTTGTGATCCATCCATGGAGGATACCTCTATCCCCCACAGAGGGAGATGACTATCTCTACAGCATTGTTCAGACCATCCTAAGATAGGTGCCCAAGACAAGCAGGATTAATTCATTTTATAAGGGGCTGTTCTTTTTCAGCCAATTACTGAAGAAACCCATCTATGTATGATGATTTCCAGCCATGCTGACTTATGGTGTAATTATTTTCAGACTGCATTTCATCATGTTACACAAATAAATGTATCTCTTTCCTTCTACTGACAGTTATTTTGGCCATGATTATTATCCTGCTTCTTTGATAAGATATATTTTTAAATCCTATATATCAACATTAGGCTTTCTTCCATTTGAAATCTATCCACAAATCAGCACATAGGTTACCAATTTTTCTGTGTTTACAACTCACTGACTTGAATCTCCCAATATTTCATCTTTTACTTACAAGTTCCACTCCTTGCAATTGTAAAACAGTTAAGATTCTTTATACAATTATAAGCAAATCTTTCATCTTTACAGAAAAACTACTCCTCCTGTTCCTGCCATTGTCTCAGTGCAGACATAGGCATATGTGTTCCGTACACAAGGAATCACTGAGGATTTTTAACACACGAGGGTATAATTTGCAGACAGAACACTGAACTCTGTCAATAAGCTTCAGCTATGAAACACAATTCAGTAAGGCTTTTACGACTTGTGATGACACAAGACCCAGAAAACATAACTTCATGCCTCTGGAATTTGTCCATTGAACAAGTCATCAATCAGCAGAGCCACCATAACTATATACATATTTACGTATTACCTCAAAAAAGCAAGTTACTGTGACTTAGCTGAATAGTAGGGAAATCTCTCTCACTTCTCTTCAAGTAATGAGGCTCATATATTGACCCAAAGACATTTGTCACTAAATTGCTTTGCAAATAAGTATAGTTCCTCACTTCTATCCTTCCTATTACAAATGTAAGTCCAACAAAGCAAGAAAATGCAGCCTATTTCTGGCCAAAGAAGAACAGACCAAGGAAGAACAAGGACTTTTACCTTTGATATTCTGGTTTCTAAACACGTTTTTCTCTAACTTTTTCATTTAAAATTCTCTTTCATGATAATCAATATTTCAAAAGAACTTAGTCTACATCTAAAACTTGGAACTTGTGGAGATCTGACAGAATTGTGAGTCTCAGAGTAGCACACATTAGTTGTATTTAAAGTGTACGTGAGCACAATTATTCAATCGTATGGCTGCTATTATGGTAAAGCTTTTCATTAAACAAATTAAAATCAGACCTCCCAGTATTAAAAAATAACAAAACAAAATAAAATAATTGCCATATTCCTGAAATTCATTCTCTGAAGAACATACACATAAAGACTGGTAGGTTTTTTCCACATTCCTAAGTAGATGTGACTCCAGAGGAAGATGACTTAACTAAAAAGAGAAATAAGACATCGATCACACCCTCTTGCTTCACATAGAAGCACAGCACTTAGCCTTTTGATGTGATGTAAATAGGCAAAAAAAATTTGAGACCAAGTAAAATTTGTCTATTTCTATATTCTACATTTAGGCTAAAGTCCACTGTTGTGCTCTCATATTTGTGTCACAGAATACAGGCTGAGACGATTCACAGTTTTGGTGTAGCCAGTCTGTTGTGCCAACATGGTCAGACTATCATTTACAGAGACACGAATTTGGTTTTTTAATAATTTTTTCTGGGATCTAATCTGAACAAGTGTCAAACACAGCTTTTGCATCCTATAGAAAGCCATTTATTTAGGTTGCAGACACAACTCTGAATTTGATTATCTCAAGCTTTACCATAATTTGGAATTAAAATTTGTTAATGAAACAAAATGAAGAAGAACAAAAGTTCATCCTGTAGCTCTGGAGAGGGTTCAAATGGAGCCTGAAAGTTGCATCTTATCTTATCTTCCTTTTTTCTTAAATCCTGAAGTAAAAAAAAAAAAAAAAAAAAAAAAAAAAAAAAAAAAAAAAAAAAAAAAAAAAAAAAAAAAAAAAAAAAAAAAAAAAAAAAAAAAAAAAAAAAAAAAAAAAAAAAAAAAAAAAAAAAAGAAAAGAAAGAAGCTATATTTCAATAAAAAATGGTAAGGAGCTGCTGAGGAGAAATAAGATATGATTTCCAGCATTTTTAATCTCTCCTACTGTATGAAATGATCAAATAACAAATTCAGAAGTGTATAATAAAAAAGAGAAAGAAAGGAAAAAATAAATACCCAAAGAACATTTAAATGCAGGATCATCTGCTTGCATGAGCTACTTAGAGAGCTCCATTGAGGGCCTATCCTTCCACCTCTGAGTCACTAGGAGTTTTAGCATCAGTTTCAATGAATGCAAGATCAGAGTCTGAATCCCAGCAACAAAAACAGAGATACATTTTCTTCACTAACTGTATAAGGAGGACAATTATGCCATTGCATTGAGTATGGCTTATTATAGATCTAAACTACAAAAGTATACGTGTTTCTTAATACCATATTCTTACAAGCTAGCATAAAGTGTTTGCTAACAAAAACTGGTTAATGATAGCGATTTGTTGCTAATCATACATTGAAACATGTGCCTCATGTGGCAATCCTGTTCAAATGATCAGCTCTGCATTGTAAGTGTAAATACTTGCATACATGTAGCAATTTCTGTTGCAAATGGGAAGGAAATAAAGCTTGTCTCAGAAACATGGACTTCATTTTATGCCTAAATGTGAATTCAGGAACCTTGTTGTAAGTATTTGGATTTGTATATGTTTGAGTCTTTGCTGATAAAAGGGCCTGATCCTACTCTCAGTGCATGATCAAACCCTTAGCACATTATGCTCCAAAAAGCATGGTGCAGAATGTTGGGGGGGATACTATCATTGTCTTCTTAGAACCATAGTCATGACAGTCACCTTGTGTGCTGAATGAAGAGATGCACAGCACAGCAAGCTTTCCAAGAGGCTTATACTGTCAGGCTTAGAAAGAAACTCCAGTGAAAAGAAAACATATGACCAAGAAAAAGCTATAGAGTAAAAGTGAGTTTCAGGGAAAGCATGTTGGAGATACATGGAAATACAAAGGCTGAAGAAGTCAATTACATCTTTTTCTTTATATGGTAAATGAAGTTTTGTCTATACATATATTTAGGAGAACAACAATAAAAATATATATTGATTAACAGAGCTCAAAATTTGTTTCACAGTGTAATTCATTCAGAATGGATATGATTGATTTGTAAGTGCAACCAATACTAGGATTGATTTGGAAGTGCTACTTGCACTAGAATTAAGCAGTTAGGTCTTTCTAAGTGCATGGCCAAGTCATCAGTATACAATCTAACCCCTAGGACATCTTAAGGATGGAAGAATACTTACTGAAAATTCTCCCTCATCTTCCTTCTGAAGACAAATGCAGCAGCCCTGTAAAAATCTTTTCTTTACCAGCTGGAAATAGTTGCCCAAATCTAATAATTGACATTGACTTATGGTTGTCAATCTCACAACTGCTTTTGAAATATTTGTAACAATTATACCAGAAAAAACTCAGACTGGCTGAATACTGGGAAAACTCAGCATAATTGATTGTGCTAGCTTTTTGTAATAACCATCTTGCATGTGCTTCTCTACATAAAATCTAAATAGATCAGAATAAAATAAAAGTACTGAATATAAACATCCATTATTACTAGTCCATTCCAAAGTGTAGTATAGTTTGGCACTGAATGAAGTCATTTACAGAAAAGCAAAGCATACAGAATATACAAACAGAAAATTCTAACAAATCTTTTCTCAATGAGTATCCATTTACTGGTGTGCATCCTGTATAGTTCAGCTAAGTAAAATCAGATGTGCTGAATGTACAGGTGTCTGCACTCTGTAAATTGGCATCAGTCATGCATGAATACTTTAATACATAATAAAAATAAAATACTTTTTTAATTCCATATATTCACTGCTGCTGCCTTACTTTGATAAAATTCTGCTTCACTAATAATTGTTTTATTCCTTGGAAAGGCCTTGTGCTATTGTGTGGAAAATTTTGCACACTTTTCTTCAAATTACATTTTTCAGTATACTAATTTCAATTGGTTACACTACTGAGAGTCTTCTCTTTGATATAAGGAACTTTATAGTTTAAACCTATTGTAATAAAAAAACCCAAAACAACCTGCCTTTCATGTAAAGGACTAATACACAAAATATATTATCTAGTCACTTCTGGTACATGGCATATGTCAGGCAAGTTTTAGGGCTAGTTTGGGTAACTGTAGGTGGAGCTACAGTTTCTCCCAGAAAGTTAAGACTCATTACATGGCATTCTATGGATAATGTAGGCCAAGTCAATCCTCTGAAAAGATCCAATGAGATCAGTATATATATTCCAAGAATTACTTTGGTGCCTCAGTTTTATGAACTTTACCTTTTTCTCTTAATTTTCACAGGGTTAAACTTATCTACTTTTCTATCAAAATGAACATGGAAAATCCTATCTTATCTGACAGTGCTGGAATCAGAACTTCTCAGCATATGTGCCATGTTCAACATGTGCATAATTGTTAACATAAAAGTTACCAAACAACATGGCTACATGGTTCTTTGGTGTATTAGAAAAACAGTCTACTTCTTTTACTGCCTAAAATTTAATTTAGAAGCCTAAATGTATTCTAAAGTTTAAACATAGCTCCCTTGATCTGCTTAAGTTGGAAGTGATAACACTGGCTATCTTCTGAAACCTTTTGTCTGTATGTAATTGCTTTATGGTAGAAGCTTTATGCACACAAAGCATATAAACTGCTTCTGACACTGACCTGTGTTCTTGACTTAGGCCCCTAGACACATGTGCAAAAGATCATTTTCACTGTCAGATGTATAATGATCATAAAATGAAATAATACTAGATTCTTTTTTATCAGATGTTCATTTAGAAGTCTAGTACTGACTCAACAACTTTTCCACGAAGTGACATTGAGTACATGTTTTCTTAGGCTTATTTCATGTCTAGAAATGTATTTATTTCAACGAGGAAATGAGGATTGGGTTTGCCTCTCAGCTTGACTTACCAGTACATTTGTAATGTTATTAAAAAAAATAAATAAGTGTTCTGTACATACAAATATAAACAAATAGAAGTGATCACAAAGCTATGACAGCAAATAATTTAATTTTGTACTACTTGTGATTTATATGTACTGAATAATACTCATGTACTTATGTGCTTTAACATATTGAGGTTGTATATGTCAATGTATTTCAAATGCTTATTATTTATTTTTAAGCTAGTATCAATTTTAAAAAAAAAACATAAAATCCTCTTTGCACACTTTGATTTACAAATTATTTAGCTAATTGAGCTGCTATAATACATTGCAGATGTATGTTTTCTACATATTTATGATAAATTCAAGTGCTGAAAGGTTTTGTGAACTTACATTGAATTTCTTAAGTCTACAAAATGATAAGCAGTAATCTTATAGGAATATAGTGACTGTCTTTCTTAGGATGTTCAATTTATTCCTCAAATTTTTCAGTACATTTCTACAATTAAAATTAACCCAATTCCTTTGCTTTGTTACAAAAATCAATGATTTCCTTGTCTTTTGTTACATTGACATTTTTGTTTTATATCATTATCATTTTAAGAGGTATATCCCATTGTATGTATTTCCTGTCATATTATAGTATTTGTCTTACACTAAAAGTTGTCAAGAATCAGTCCTAAAAATTTACATCAATACTACAGGCAAATCTAATGGAAGGAACACAGAAGCAGTCATGTGCAGCACACAAAAGATTTATCCAGATTAGTACCCTGTCTCAAATAATTGCCATTATCAGATACCTTAAAAGTCTTTAAATGTTATTGTAACTGTAAAAATAACTGTCCAAATCTCTGTGCCCTACAATGCAACCAAATGCAGTACCTTATGAGGTAGCACTGATGTTGGCTTAAACTCCAAAACCTATGCAGCTGCATTTTCATTTCAGCACCCCTAGACTGCAATGTCTTTTATAAAATCATACTTCATTCTAAATAAAATCATAAAAATATTTTACTCCCTCTATTTGTATTTAGTGGAAGATTTCTCTGTTGTTAAGTTCTCTAACTGCTCTTCAAGCTTGGAAAAGGCTCACTTTAAACAACTGCAGAGCTATTTCATTACCTGTTGCCATTTTTCTTATTACATACACCTTTGAAGACATACTTCAAAAAAAAATGTGGGAAAAGTGACTGTATCCAGACACTGCACTTGGGATTGTATTTGGTTTGCAAGCTCTTGACAGCATAGATTGTGGGGTTTTTACCTCATCAGTTTGCACAGACTGCAGTACATAATATTCCATTTCAATAACTAAGTCTCTTAGCTGTCATAATAATATCTAGAATAAACTCCAGCCTCTCACTGACAATCTCATGATTTGATTATATTTAAAATTATGCATCCTCATAAGAAGGTTTGTAGCATTGCCCTAATGTGATTCCCCAAGCTGTGCTTTTAAAATATGTATCCACTCTGCTTTTATGTTATTTCTAGATTTATGGCACTCCTGTGAATGTTCTGCCAATAAATTGCTGGTCCTGCATTATTCATTGAAATAATGCATAATACCATAGGAATCCATTTCAAAATAATTAGCACTAGTAAGCCCTTTAAATTTAACAATAGATTAAAAGCCACCTGCCTGCTGCTTTAGATTCGTTAAGTAACCAAGTCTAAGTCAAGGTATTTCAGAAGTTTAATAGAGCAAAATAATTAGGGCCAAAGCTAACAATAATTAGACATTTGTTTAAAATAATTCCAAGGGGTTGAATGCCAGTATCATATACCTTCTTTAGCTAAACAAGCTAAACAGGCAACCCACAAGAGTTCCAATCATTGTGAATCATAAGCATTTCAGCTACAGGATCACCACTGGCTACAGTAAGAGCTTTATATCTAACTGGCATCTAAAGGCAGATCCCTTCTATATTAGCTAGCTAATAAGGATATCAGAAAGAATGAAGATTTTTAAAGTCTGATTTTTAAAAATAATCCTCTTTCCAAGCATCATTCAGCCACCCTTCCTCCATTAATACAGCCCCAGAGAGCCTGCACAAGTTGATAGGAAGTGGGAGGATTCCCAGAGGTGGGTAAGAGTTCCCATCACACAGGAAAGAACATGAAGACATAGTCAATGAAAACACTCAGCACCAAAACAAATCCAAACTTCTACTTCTTCCATGTGCGTGAGTATTTCTGCCATCTTCAGAAATCTCAGCCTGTCATATCTTAGGTACTTTTCAAGATAATGTCAGTGTCAGTAGCTACTGAGATAGAGTTACCATAGAATGTTGGAGAAATCAGAAATGTCTCAGGTCAATTCCCATTTTGGACTAAAGAAATTCAAAATCACAGCTCCCACTGTACAAGCAGAGGTGACACCACCACCAAAGTAGCCTGGCTGGGAGAAACTCCCAACTTTTCCACTGAAGCTGGGTGTCTACATGCAAATTAGGAGAGCAATAGGGCAGTTTTGAAGCTGACTTTTAATCAAGTAGTGGGAACAAGAAACCAAATGGGAAAACACTCAACTTACAGTCTCCAACTGCTATTTCCTTTATACATTTTCTCCAGGTATTTAAAAAAATGTTAAAATTTCAAAGTTATTCCAGATGTTTAGTCAGGCTGGACACAGTTCTCTTTGCCTTTTGAGATAAATCATTGGACCATTTTTTGTTGATTTGTCAGAACTTCTTTTTCATCAATGTTTTCCTGGAAATTTTTTGCATAGTCACATGCATGAGATTGCAGTTCCAATACTTCACATGCTGCACAAATTTGATGTGACCCATTTTGCTCACCAGCAATTTAACTCTTCTGCATGAGTCCTGATGAATAGGGGAATTTCAAAGTACTTCAGCAGACTTTGGACAAATCCTACACTGACTAGCAACTTTAATATGCAAGTACCACAAAGAAATAGACTTCTTCTGGAGTTAAATTTTGCCCAGCATGGAGCAATATGAATAAATAAATATTACATAACAAAACTTTTATTCAATTTGGCGTCCACATCAGAAATAAGTATTTTAGTTCCCAGTTATTTTTCTGAAACTGTTTTTGGGTGCATATGCCATCAGGTTGAATGTAAGGGATTTTAGAAAGTACATCCTTGATGTTAGATTATTCCCACTACGCATTTATTAATATACTGACCATGAGTTTGTCCGTTTTTAAAGCATCTAATGCCATCTACTTTCACATCACATTCAATAAATTCACCAGCCACTGTGTAAAATACTTTTCTTTTTCTGTTTTAAACTGATCTCTCTGGTTCTCATACAGGTTATATATATGTTTGGCAGTAGGTTGCTCCCACTGAAGCTTACAGGTTCCTAGGAGTCTGCAGAAGCATGGAGTACTCATTGGAGGTCACCATAGGCAATGTCTACTTTTCCCTCAGAGGCTATTCTTCTCAAAATTTAAACACCTATAAATTGGGAAAAGTATCAGAATTTCTGTTTTGATGAGTTCTAAACAATTTGAGGTTTTCAGTTACTATTTTGGGAGCAGAACTTGTGGAAAGTTTTGAGTATTGACTAATTCCAGTTTCTGAATGAAGTATATTTTCAGATGCTTGTCAAGCTCAAATTTGTACTTCCAAATTTGGTGTTGTTCCCCATTCAAACCAGAAACTGCAGCATAACAGCTGCAGGCTTCCTACAACACAAAATTCATGTCACCATGTAACAGCATAACCCCAACCTCAAACTGCTTTTAGAATGCATGTTTCCTCAGTCTTCAGGACTTCAAATTAACAGACAGTTGAATAGGTGTGAATTCCTCCATCAGCACCTACAGCCATAAATAAAGAGTGAAAGCTGTTTATCGCCACCGTTTGACATAGCTGACAGTGTTTACTCAGCTCAGGTTCTTCACAGAGACAGCTACTTCTCATTAATGCAGAAAACTGCATTCATGCAGGTCAGGGTTAAGGTAATAGGTAAAGTATGAGAAAGGAAGTATATGCTACAATTGTCAGCCCCAAAATTAAATGTGAATAAATATATAGCATATCATTTTCAGTACATCATCCACAACAGAAAAAATGTGAAGAATACAAACAGGATGCATGGTAATGTTGCGAAAGCAATACTGCTGTAAAAACAGTGTTTCCTAGTGTGAAATGCTGCTGATATACTTCATTTCAAGAATGTTTAGCAAAAGATTTTCTAAATACAATTTCACATTTCAAATCTGCCTATAGATAATCTACAAAAATTAAGTATTTGGTGTTTAATGTAATTATTGGGGGGTCATCCAGTGTTGTTAGTGGAAAATATTAGAACAGTTGAGTTTTCAGTAAAAGTTAAGAATGTGTGACCAATGTGATTTATGAAGCATGAACTGTGTAATGTATTTAAAGTTGGATGCTTCTATGTATTGCTAAATCAATTGTTCTCATAAATAAACTATGACCTGAAAAAGCAGAAATGTCATTCACTAATAGTTTGTAATGAAAGAATATAGGGAAACCAATTATAAGCTTGTGGCTTTGAAACTAGCCATCTCAGTGATGTTCAATGGCAGTGCAGTAGACAAAATTATTTAGGTATTGTTAAGTGTAGGTCATGAGGAACTGGGTCAAGGTCATGATCACATTCATGAGTTCAAGTAGGTATCAAACACCTGGGTGCAGAAAAATATTTGGGGCAAGATCTGACTGGTGTGATGTGTAGCATCTGTGGTTCAGTATCTTGCTCTGTGGGATGAGACAATATTCCCAGAGCACATATTAAATGTAACTTATTATTTAAGTACTCCTGGACATAAAATGTTGACACCATGCAGTTAAAAGAGAAAATAATATGTGAGCCATCATGATAGCAGAGCTGCAAGTCCTTGTTTTCAATGAAAGTTACATCTCATGATCCAAGAAATGTCAAACCGAACCATAACTAACTCCTTTCACCACTGCTGAGACATAAAAGTATCATCTGTCTGGCATTCCGTTAGATGTTTCAGTCATGAAGTAGACTAAATGCTGTGACTTTTGGGAAATCAAACTGAGGCTGATAAAAATCACAACTGTTAGGTTTTTAGGTTTCTCCACTGGCACCTGAAAAAGTACTATTGAGTCTGTTAAAGAGAATTTCTCCAGCTAGACATAACAACCTTCAAAATGCATACCTATAATTCAAATTCTCATGCAAACCATTGAAGTGAGAGGTGAATGGTCTTTTTCCAAATCCTGATTTGAGCCAAAATTAGTTTAGCTATAATAAGTCATTATTTAAGGGATTTTTTTTTTTTTAATTGAGTTTCGTTCCGGTTTCCTCCACAAAGATTGCAAGTGAGGAACAGAGAATACCAGAAAGTCTATTGGAAGAAAAAAACTTACATTTGTAATTCCTGCCTCTCTTGTATGTGAATCACATGAGTATACATAACTGCAGTCTTACTGGACCTATTGTTGTTAGAACTGATTATTGCACTCTCTAGGAGAAAGGAACAACACACCTTCCTGAGAAAGCCAATTATAAACAAAATGGTTTAATATTGAATTTTTCATTTTTAACTTCTCGAATTTTTTATTATTCCAAAGGTTAAAAAAATCTTACTGGGTTATTTTTTTATCAAAAAGTGAAATAATTTTTTACAGTTCTTTTAACATATCAAAATGTTAGAAATTTGAAAAGAAACTATTTATATTAAAATAATGTCTAAGCTGATGGCCAGATGTCTCAAGTTTTTCAGTTTGGCTGCAACAAAGTTCTATTTCCATAGCATGTGTGCAGCTTGAGTTTTGTGTCACTACTAAATTTATAACCTGCAAAACTGAGAAAGATTACTGAAAGAATCAAGAATTAAGGACCGAGGTAGAGATTTTGAAATCTATG
Organism: Acanthisitta chloris; assembly: GCF_000695815.1. NCBI lineage: Eukaryota > Metazoa > Chordata > Aves > Passeriformes > Acanthisittidae > Acanthisitta > Acanthisitta chloris. The sequence continues at coordinate 77,691 of NW_008663011.1, forward strand.
AGGTGAATCTATTCGACTGCTCTTCATGTAAAGTTCTGCACTTGGCCCCCAGTGGAACTTAAATCTTTCCTATTGAAGCAGCCTCAGCATCTTACATTGTGTTACAGACCCACCCCAACTTCTTTTTTTAATTCATTATCATATCTGTGGTTAGTTTTTCCACCTCCCTACCTAATTCTCTGAAGGTGTCAAACTAGCTTGTATGTAGGATGAGATTTATAATTGATGATTCATGACAAAACCCGACAAAACCATTGCAAGTTAGTAATAATGCTCTCCATAAAACATTGCTTCTAATGCTGCAATATTAAAGCTAAAAAAAATCCAAGTTATTTCTGTGAATTATGGTTTATCTAAAATTTACGCCACACAGCTATCTCATGTAAGCCACTGGTTTTCGTGTGACCTATAAATATAAAAGGAAAATTAGAAAATTTTTGTGCAACAGATCAATACCTACAAGAATACTACTTAAAAGAAATTAATGCCAAATTTCAGCCTTTGTGTTTGCAATACGATATGCAAATTTCATTTCAGTATATTCTCACCTGTACTTACAGTGAGAGAAACACACTTCATTTACATCCCCCTAATGAACAGAAATTGCTCATGACTATGAAAAAAATAAAATTGTTGTGATTATTTTTTCTTTGCTGTCAAGGCCTCTTTCTTTCTCTGTAACTGTCCTCAGGTTTTCAAGGAAAGGCAGGGATGCAGGACAAAGAGGCAATCCACAGTCAAGGAGCCATCCACCACAGGGCACACTCTACATGGTTCCAGAGCCACTTGCTGAAGGCCACAGAGATACAGCTGGCACAGCTGTGCATATAAAGTGAGTCAGCAGCAAATGATGATGTGGACCCAAGTGATTTGCTGACACAAAGTAGCATGAAATAAAATTAAATTGGAACTGAAAATATAGTGGTGGTTTTTTTTCATAAAAAGTTTAGAGGTGAATGTAAAAAAACCAAACCCAAAGACATTAATATGCAAGACTGTTGAGTGGACATAGCTTAATTTCAGTTAGGTACCATGTTTCTGCTGTTTCAGAAGCAAACATGACTCACAAAACACCTGCTGAATTACCATAGTTTGTAACCTGACACATTAAGGGGAGCCAATACTGAAGACTGCCCTCCCTGACAACTTGTGGGAAAGAATTTTTTTCCTTTGGTTGCTGACCAGTAGGGAATAAAAATGCTAACAGCCATTACTAAACATACTGAAAAGTTCTTTGTGACCAACAGACCCAAGGACATGAACCATGTGACTATAGACATGCTAAAATTACATTCTCAGGTTCTCTAGAACCAGAGGGGTTTGTAATGTTATATATGGCTGTTTCTGAGGCAAAACTTGTTCCACGGCCACTACTCAGAATTGTCCCTTGGAAAATCAGCTCCTATCAGAACAGGACAAATTCTCCTGTAAATGGCACATACAGAGTGAAAGTTAACTCTTCTTACATCAGGAGGACTTTTCACTCTTTACAAGGATCAGAATTTCACTCTCCCTTCCTCCTCCTCCCCTTCCTCTTTCAACTATTACCTCAGAATTAGAGGAGATCAGATGAAGTGTGGTTAAGTGTTGCAATTCACTAAGAGTACAGAAAACTATTGTGATATCTTGTTTTATTTTATTTGAGGATGATGACAAATTAACAAAATTTCAGTAAATAATAAAAGAAACTTTAGGTATTATTTGTACAAATTCATTGGAAGTAAAAAAAAAATCACTTTTTTTACTTTTAAGTCTGTTTCAAGATTTTCTCCTCTGTGTCCTCCCCATTCTTCAGAACCACAATAATTTAAAAAAAAAGAAAAGATACAGAGAAGCAGACACACAATGTTTATGTATATTTCTTGTTTCCTAAGTCCTGTAAAAACCTTAGCAAGCAGATATCCTTTCATCTCAAGCAAAATATTTCTGCCTAATGAGACATTTTCAAATGTGTTCTATTCCATAGCCACAGTATTAATTTTTTGCAATCTGCTACTGTTACAGAAATGATGCCCTAATCACCACAAAATAATTTAATTGTGCTGTTTACACTTTCCAGATCTTATTCCCAACTAATAGTTCCCCATTCATTCACTTTGGTCCTTTGACTTTTTGTCTTCTCTTCAGCTTCGGTTTTGTTTTGTAGGTGCTATGCTGCTATAAAATGCTGGAGGCTTTAATGAGCATATTCATCCTGTGTATTGTGCTTACAGTAGCTTTGCTTTTATATTCTTTTCTGATGTTGGTTTGAGGCACTGCTAACCTGATAAACCCTAGTCACTGCCAAAATATTTACTGTGGTATTAGTTTTAAATGCATTATATCTAGTGAAGCCCAGTTTGAGGGCATTGTTCATTACAGATTATGTGCATTGTTTTCTTGCCTAAGAATTAAATAATAGACTGCTAACTTTTCATTAAGAGTTAAATCCTGTTAGGGTGGAGGGTGAGCTTCATCAACTTTACATTTTGGAGGGACTCCCTTGTTTTTAAGGAGGAGTATTGAGGATGAGTGATGAGCGAACTCAATAATGTCCATAAATATCTGAAGGGAGGGTGTCAAGAGGATGGAGCCAGGCTTTTCTTGTGGTGCCAAGCAATAGAACAAGAGGCAGTGGACAGAAATTGATGCACAGGAAGTTCAGCCTGAACATGAGGAAGAGCTTCTTTGCTGTGCAAGTGATGGCACACTGGAAAAGATTGTCCAGTGGGGTTGTGGAATCTCCCTCACTGGAGATATGCAAGTACTATCTGGATGCAATACTGTGCCAGGGCAACCCTGCATGACCAGAGTGGTTGGACCGGATGACCCACTGTGGTACCTTCCAACTTTCTGCAATTCTGCAATTCTGTGATTTCTTGGTTAGATAGCTTGTAAAAAGTGCATTCTCGGCCCTACTTGAAAGAAAATTCTGTTACTAATGTGTCTTCATCACTATATATAAATGAGGGATTTGTTCTACAAACCGGATGAAGATAACTACCTTAAGGGCATTATTAAATAACAATTAGAACAACTACACTTCTGAAAAGGACTCATGTCTCCTCTCTTAGATACTTAATGGAACATCAACAAGAATTTGCTTTGACAAAGGCCAGATTAAATCTGTTTATGTAACAGGGAGGGTGCTTGACCCATGCCAAATATAGGAGAGAAGATTTACCCTAACCTTTGGGTACTTGGTTTAGGGGTCTGTTAAGAAAGAAGTGGCATTGGGTTAGTGGAAAGAGATTCACATTTACAAGAAGATATATATAGCACAGATGGACTAATTAATCTCTTTTCCTTCTCCCTCTCAGCTGTGGAGAGAAACTCCTAGTCTCAAATCTCAAATTAAACTCCTAACTCTGAAAACTCCTAGTCATTTCAAACACATTTCTAAAACTAGATAGAGAATAACAAGACTGTGCACTAAAATTTGATGTGCTAAACACATTAATTGATGTTTCCAGAGGTCTTTTGATCTTTTCTTATACCTTCTTCCTGGGACTTCAAAAGGCCTAACTAAATTAATATGATAAGAACCCAGGGAACAATTAATCTCTCCACAACTGGGAAATTCAGAGAAATGCATTCAATCAAGCATTATCAAGCATTATTAAGCACTAAGCTGAATAAAATCTAATTATTAGAACTGTAGACTCCCAAAGAACATTCCTCTAAAGTGGATTGTTTACAGGAATTTTGAATAGCTCAAAAAAATCAAACTGGAACTTCCAAACTCAAAATTTGTACCTGGAATGGACTTCTGCCACCATGACTTTAGGTGCTTGCAGTCTTCCTTAAGTACAATGTAGGCAGAGTTGCATTTCCACTGGCCCAACACAGTCATGTCCTTACGACCTGAAGACTCCTTCCTGCTGCACATCATGGCTGCATTTTGGTTTGTCTAAACTTAGTGTGTCCAGGTTTTCTGTGGTGGATGTTCTGCTAGGGAGACAGGAGGCAGTGTAGTTTAGAAGAAAAATCCTCCTGTCCTTGGGGTTTCTAAATTCCCAGCTCACACGTAAGAGCCAGTGAACTAAATAGCTTTGCAGAATTGTAGCTTTCTTAGCTAGGAAGAGTACCAATGGGAACAGATTAAATGGATCTTTCCAAATTCACTAAGTTGACTGTTTCATCTGAATTCCATAGGCCTGAAAAATATAGATATCAAGTACAAAGCTTCAGATTGTTAACCAGTCTTGGCTTAATGGACTTTATGAAAAAACCCTACAGCATGTTACTTCACAGTAGTCAACATAAGGATTTGATTGAACTAGTCACTTCCTCTAAATACAGGTAGTTGCCGGAAGCAGTACACCAAATTATTCAGACCATTGGCCCATTAAAGTACAGTTATTTTTATGTTTTATATATCCATTTTATCTATACTTCATTTTGTCCATGAATTAACAATGAAGGACATGTGTGGCTAATTCGCAGTGTTGTAGCTTTAAGGCATTGATTGAGATAGGAGATAATTTCCCGGTGGCTTGAATAAAGCAGGATAACTCTTCAAACATCTTCACAAAAGAAGTGTCTATTGTCCTCTGTAAATCAGTGCATCTTCTAACTTATACTAAGCTTTTGAAAAATGGAAATAATGGCAGACTGTAATGTAGACAGACATGCAGATTTAACTGAGGCTAAGAAGTCTCAGCCATTTTTTCTACCTGTCTGGAAGTTTCCTCTTTACAACTGCTGTCTTACAAAGCACTACATGCAAATAGTCATGCTGCAGCACAGTCATGGGGTCTTACTTGCACGAGAAAAAGTTATTGAAGTTATTAAAGTTATTAAAAAGTGCAGTACATGCTTTGATTTCTATAACACTGAATACATGGAGGATCTTTGTTAATTACAAGTAGTAAATAAACGATGCTGCGGCCTAATTTTGCTCCTGTCTTTTAACAAGCCCTGAAAGCAGCCTTCAGTCTGTTAGAACTGTGTATAAATGTGGTACCTAAACCAGCTCTTCTCTCCAGTGTTTTATGGCTCCTTAGTTGCAGGCTGGAGAGCAACTCAGCTAGAGCACCATCACTTTGTCATCCCAATGACTGAGGAGGTACTTGTTTTGGATATCTCAAAGGTGTAATATTCTCTACAATAATTTGGAAATAATGATGGAAACATACTCAGGGAAAGCAGCTTTACTCCGCCTCCTACATAAACACTTCCAAAATTAAAGAAAAATTGTTATGGTTTATGAGGCCAAACCTCCAAAGAAAGTAATTCACTTCTTTAAAGGCATTTGTAAAATAAATAGCATGAGAGTACTGAATAAAGGTGATGGAAGAGACAAAGCTATATATTTGTAGAATGCATATTTGTCCCATCCTGACTTTGTTCTGAAATGAAACAAAAACTTGGATAAATGCAGCCTTTAAATGTCTTCTTTCCAGTATTATTTTTACTTATCAAATTATAAAATAAGAAATAGAGCAGCATTTTTCAGTCCTATTGGAAAGTTTCTCATTTTCACTCTTCTCATGTATGGATGTTGACAAAAGGTGTTAAAAAAACCCCTGAGAACACAAACTGCTGAATATATAATGACATATTCAAGACATGGACGGTTGCATAGCAAATTTTGTCTTCTTTGGAGCACGTCTGGACAATATCAAGAGAAGATTCTGCTTTGAAAGGATTTGGGTAGTTTTATTTATTCCTGCAAGTTCAGGTTGGCAGAAATGGAGGGACTGTCACAATATAACTGGGGCTTTAGTAAGAGGAATGCTGAAAATCTGAGATGAAGGGGATGAAATGATAAGCAAATATTAGGACTGTGAATGTCACCAAAAGCTGGAAGCTAGACAGATATCATGGACCTACTGTGACATGTTGAACACCCTAAATTCCTTTCAATGTCCATGGGAACTGTCCAGCAGTATCTAGTAGGATTAAGTCCTAGGACAAAAGAGACATTTTATATCTAGTGAATTATATGAATAGTCTTTTTATTTCTTCACCATCCTTTTCCATAGGCTTTCCTTTGACATTTGACTTGACAAAGTCTTTAATCAGTCTCCCTCTTAAAAACAGAACTAAACCACCATTTCTCATTTGTTAAAGTTATCTGAAATAATCTGCATAATAATCTAAAATCATCTATAATATATATAAACAGATAAAGGAAGAAAGAATAAAAAAATTACTTAAAAAGGACAGCATGAGTTTGGAAAGGCTGTAAATTATATATTTGTTGCAAATATTAACTCTCTGCAAGCTGCAGTGTTCAAGTACATTAAAAAACTGGTTGAAGTTGAACAGAGCTAAGCACTTTTCACCAAAAATATTCTCCACAAGATTTCAGTTAGGCTAGGAGCTTAAACATGAAAGGACCTAAAATATAATAAATACTGTCTGTAAATGAGTATAGACTAATAATTCCCATGTACACTCATGGCATTTGTACATACACCAGATGTTTCCTGTGTCATCACATCTGAAACTGTGTTCTCACCATACATTATCTGTCAAAATGAGAGCCACTATGTTTTTTCGGCTGTAGTTCACGGTTTGCCAATCACTGGTTTGGACTATAGTGATTTTTGATGTGCCTGGCTATGAGCAAACGATACCTTATTAATGAACATTTGAAGCTGTTATAGTGAAATTACCAATGTCTTTTGCATTACAAAATGCATCTAATTTATTAGCTGAGGAACAGGCAAAATTAATTCCTAACATTACCATACTGCGGGTATTTAGAAAGTGAAACAGTTGCATAGATATTTCATCCTCTTTCAAAGATAGCACATTTAGAAATGAAGATGACACTTGCATATTTTATGGTAGGCATTGAATTAAGAACAAACATGACATTTTCTTACAGATAGCATAGTTGCTCACGATTTTCTCCTCTCTTTCAGCTGGGTGTATGACCTCCTGATCTGTACCACTTCCAAATGTGAAGTTCTAGTCAACAGATGTCTTCAGAATTAACACTACCTACCCTAACCTTACTTGTTATATCTTTGTCCTTCCAGTGGTGATCAAGTTTTATTAGCTTAAGGTTCTGTTTCTCACCTTAGGTGAAACAGCTTACTTATGATATAACTCTTCTGATATCAGGAGATTTCAGCTGGAAGAGGTCTAGAATAAAATACAGAGCAAGCTTAGGAAGTCTGTGGAAATCTGTAACATCAAGTCTTTGCTCCCTGTCTATATCATATCACTTCTGTGAATTTACCATGGAAATATAAATTCTTAAGTAGCATTAGCCTATCCTCACTTGCATTTTTTTGAAAAGAAGATACTTTAGGCATCCCAACACTGATTACATTGTGGACTGAGAGATTTTCAAAGCACATGAATTTTGAAAACATAAAAGCTTTTTTATTTCCCATCCCCATCTTTACAAGTGTTGGTTCTTATCATTTTCAGACTATATTTTTTAATTTCACAGCAGCAGACAAGATACATTAACTGTCACCTGCAATAGGAAACACAAAGTAAATCACAGATGGAAAGGGTTTATAACAATTACTCAATTGTCAGATAGGGAATAAGCCTAGAGTAGGCAGTAGAAAATCTGAAGAGAACTTTACACTTTGGAAGAAATGCAAAAACTGCCATGCTGAACCTTTTCAATATTCTTCCCATTCTTAGGTATAAAGCAAAATAATCCAAGAAAAGTGGAAGTACCCTGTCATTGACAACAATAACCAGCTGCTCCTGGATATCATGTACTTTTTAGCTTTGTTTTATTCATTTATTTGACAGATATTCAGCCTGTTTTGCAAGATATCATACAGAGACAGTTCAGATTTCCAAAAGGAAAAGCTGATCAGACTAATCAGGAAATAAGTATTGAGGACCCTATGACCATTAAACTTGACAGGAGTTCACGGTGCATGGAAGTCACATGCCTATATTACTGATGAATATTCTAATCTATTCTGAATCTAATGCCATTCTGAATGTTCATTTTAAGAGCTTTTTTTGCACAATAGTGACACTGAAGCATGGATTGCTATTGTATGAGTCCTTGACTAAAACATCAAGCAGCAACCTAGACTGCAGAACTGTGAGGAAAATATAATGGTTTGATTCAATCTAGTGTCACATCTGATATAGGAAAGGGTTTAAGAATGGGAGTGGTACTTGTGTATCTGTGTCCAGGGCTCTGTGCATTCTATAATCAACACAGGAAAAAATTAGTGTGTAAAAATCTCATGGTTATGTTATAAGCAGTTATAAAAAGTGATTCTAAAAGGTGTCAGGGAACAGCAAAAAATGGTCCAAACAATGCTCCTCAGAAAGGTGAAGAAGCTTTCTGCTAATGGAAGCATGATCTAACCACAGCAACCATTTCTCAAATAATAGGAAAGACTATGATAATTGAGTTTTTTCACTTTAGCCAGTCTCCTAGCTTGATAGCACACAGTCATACCTGAAGTTAGTTAAGGATTTCTCCTCCCACCATGCAAGAGTCACCATTAAGCTGAAGAATTCAAGCTCCAAACTGTGCCTTTGCCACAACTTCTGATCAGTGGCTGGCAGTACAGAATGGCTCAGTAAAAGCATTCACAATGAGACCACAGAGCTGAAGCAAGCCTGGCCTAGGGGCACAAAAATTCTGCAGGTTCTCCTGTGATGCTATAGCCACCTGTTCCTAAAGTGCTGCAACAGTAGATGCTGAAATGAATTCTGATCAAGTCAGTCCAAACTCCTCCTGAGGATTCTTCCAACACACTAGAGGGTGAGATGGACATAAGGCAGGCCTGGGCACATACTTTACTGTGTTAAATTTCCCACCTCCTATCTTGATTTCCCAAGAGTCACCCTATCATGAAGAAAACTCCTTCCTTCCTGTAGGTTTTGCCTTTCCTGTACACTTGAAATTAACACAAAACAAAGGCATACTGCAAGCTATCTGCAAGATTTCACTGAATTGTGAATCACCCTGGACTGTTGCTGTCTAAGCAGTGTTGTGAGAAATGATATTGCATTTCAGTAGAGTAATTAGGAGATCAACAATAAAAATGTTAAGAGCTTTCCATAGAAAAGGAGAAGCTGTTTGGAATGTATTCATGGCAAGATGAAAGTTTCAACTGGCATATCTAGTCATCATTTGCACAGCCCTTATTCATAATACTCCTTCTTCAGTACAGCACTTTATGTTACAAAAGCTTGGTTTAAACTCTGTACAGGAAAAAAGGCAAATTATAAACAAATCTTGTTTAACTTTATCCCAGTGCTATGGTGCAACTGGCTGTGCTAATGCTCATCTCACTAAAACTGTGAACTGAAATATGGTTTAACCCATTCTGGTAACTGATGCACGTAAATTCTTGAACTAAAGTAAAACATGTTTGAGAAAGTTCCTTCCAATATGCCCAGCTGGTATGATCTCTTTCTTTCCTCTTTTCCCTTCATTGTCTGAAGGCCTGTTCTATATTAAAATACATTCTGTGTTATTATGGTTCTTGTCTGGAATTCTGGACCAGCAGTCTCTGAGTGCTAAGGGTAATTTCTGCATCTCTGCAAGTCTAATTTGAATATTCAGAAAAGCTACTTTTCTAAAAAAAAGACTTTTTGCTATCTGTTACTATACTGTTTTTGGTTTGTAATACTAAACTGCCCCCTTGTGTTTTTTGACAAGAAGCAAACACTTTCTCGTGTGTGCAAAGTGAAGGGTCTATTGGTAGGTGAATATTTATCAAAAGATATATGTTAGCATCTTTTGAAAATAGCACTAAATCTTGGTCCATGAACAGAAACAGTTAATAATAAGGTTTTATATAAATATTTCCATACTAACAAGAAGCAGTGCTTTTCAATGGCAAAGTTTATTTTGAAGCTTAATAATGCAAAAATTATCAAGATGATATACTGTCCCTTAAAGTCCAGGGGAAAACTGGACAACAATACGATAGGACGAGGGTCATAATCAATTTAAACTAACTAAATAAATCTCCATTGAAAGGCATAAACTTCTCCTTTTGCTGATCAATATCAAATAATTTAGAAGATTAAATGTGCTCAGTGAATACGACATTTGAACTAATCTCAAAATCAAGACTTTAGTAAACTTTCTACTAGATAAGAAGATATGCTCTAATTGAAAGTAAAACCAGAACTATCACAGCAGAGCCTCTATTAATGAGAAAACACAAGACATGCATATTCATGTTCCTGAGATGGTCATGAACCTGATCCTCTTCTACAGTGGGTTTAGAGGTTTCGTTCTCCCAGTGTCCACCTTTGTCTTTCTTGGCCTGCTCAGTGTGGCCAGAGCACTTGAAGACAGAGGAAAAGAAGTAATTGAGAACCTCAGCCTTTTCTTTATTCAGGGTAGCCATGTCTCCTTCCAGAGGAGGCCCACATTGTCTCTGGTCTTCCTTTTGCATGCAGCACATCTGTAGAAGCCCTTCCTGTTACCCTTAATGTCCCTGGCTAGCCAGGTGATAAATTACATACTTATATATTTTATGTATGGATGGACTCATATCTGCAACCTTCAGTGGGGAATATTTCAAGTTTGATTAAGTAGGTAATAATAATATTTACTAGCAATAACTTTCAGTTTAATTCCAGAAGAAACTTGAAATATCTCCTACATCCCAGTGATACTTAAGAAAAATGAATTGTCTTCCTATGACAATGTGATTTCAATGATGCCCAAGAGCTACAATATAATATAAAGGATTAAACTTAATGATGAGAAAGCACAACAGGTTTGGGTGCAATGAGTGATGAATGCTATTCACCTTCAGCACTTTCTTCTCAATTATATTCTATGTGGAATTATATACAATTTCTAAGTTATATTTGTATAGAAAGGCTCCTCATGATCCTGGTAGGAAAACTATATATCCCATATTTTTATATAATATGATGTAAGTAATTTTACCCACATATTTCCAAAACTGTCTTTAGCAGAGAAAAAGGTATGAAGAGAGGCTTAGATTGGAATATTCCAATACACAATCAATATGCTACTGTTAAGACCTTAAGAGAAGAACAGAAGGTTCATCCTTCATGTCACCAGGTGATTTCTCACTACCCACCTACAGTAAAAGCAGGTGGAATTTTCAGAAGAATGAATTATGCAAGATGAGGGTGTTCTAATTTGACATAGTATAGGCAGGTCATAGCTTTTGATCTCTGACACTCGCCCTCTGTTGAGCACTGCAGGGAAA